>NW_026290778.1:62500-232500 GCF_023373465.1 Oncorhynchus keta | reverse complement strand
TATGGCGTATTGTGATGTCATTATGGGGTATTGTGATGTCATCATGGGGTATTGCGATGTCATTATGGCGTATTGTGATGTCATCATGGGGTATTGTGATGTCATCATGGGGTATTGTGATGTCATTATGGGGTATTGTGATGTCATTATGGGGTATTGTGATGTCATTATGGCATATTGCGATGTCATTATGGGGTATTGTGATGTCATCATGGGGTATTGCGATGTCATTATGGCGTATTGTGATGTCATTATGGCGTATTGTGATGTCATTATGGGGTATTGTGATGTCATCATGGGGTATTGTGATGTCATTATGGGGTATTGTGATGTCATTATGGCGTATTGTGATGTCATTATGGGGTATTGTGATGTCATTATGGGGTATTGTTTGTAAATTGATGATGGGGGAAACGATTTGATGCATTTTAGAATAAAGTTGCAACATAACAAAACATGGAAAAAGTCAAAGGGTCTGAATACCTCAACTACCTCGTACCCCTGTACATGGCCTACCTCGTACCCCTGTACATGGCCTACCTCGTACCCCTATACATGGCCTACCTCGTACCCATATACATGGCCTACCTCGTACCCCTGTACATGGCCTACCTCGTACCCCAATACATGGCCTACCTCGTACCCATATACATGGCCTACCTCGTACCCCTGTACATGGCCTACCTCGTACCCCTATACATGGCCTACCTCGTACCCCTATACATGGCCTACCTCGTACCCCTATACATGGCCTACCTCGTACCCCTATACATGGCCTACCTCGTACCCCTGTACATGGCCTACCTCGTACCCCTATACATGGCCTACCTCGTACCACTATACATGGCCTACCTCGTACCCCTGTACATGGCCTACCTCGTACCCCTATACATGGCCTACCTCGTACCCCTATACATGGCCTACCTCGTACCCCGGTACATGGCCTGCCTCGTACCCCTGTACATGTCCTACCTAGTACCCCTATACATGGCCTACCTCGTACCCCTATACATGGCCTACCTCGTACCCCGGTACATGGCCTACCTCGTACCCCTGAATATGTCCTACCTCGTACCCCTGTACATGGCCTGCCTCGTACCCCTGTACATGTCCTACCTCGTACCCCTTTACATGGCCTACCTCGTACCCCCATAAACTGCCTACCTCGTACCCCCATAAACTGCCTGCCTCGTATTCCTGTACATGGCCTACCTCGTACCCCTGTACATGGCCTACCTCGTACCCCCATAAACTGCCTACCTCGTACCCCTGTACATTGTCTACCTCGTACCCCTGCACACGTCCTACCTCGTACCCCTTTACATGCCCTACCTTGTACCCCTTTACATGTCCTACCTCGTACCCCTGCACATGTCCTACCTCGTACCCCTATACATGGCCTACCTCATACCCCTGTCCCTGGGCCTACCTCGTACCCTGTACGTGGTCTATCTCGTACCCCTGGACATGTCCTACCTCATATCCCTTTACATGGCCTGCTTCGTACCCCTTTACATGACTTGCATCTTACCCCTATACATGTCCAACCTCGTACCCCTATACATGGCCTACCTCGTACCCCTATACATGGCCTACCTCGTATCCCTGTACATGTCCTACCTCATAAACCTGTACATGTCCTACCTCGTACCCCATTACATGGCCTACCTCGTACCCCTTTGCATGGCCTGCCTCGTACCCCTGCACATGTCCTACCTCGTACCCCTTTAAATGGCCTACCTTGTACCCCTGTACATGGCCTAACTCATACCCCTATACATGGCCTACCTCGTACCCCTATACATGGCCTACCTCGTACCCCTATACATGGCCTACCTCGTACCCCTATACATGGCCTACCTCGTACCCCTATACATGGCCTACCTCGTACCCCTGCACATGTCCTGCCTCGTACCCCTTTAAATGGCCTACCTTGTACCCCTATACATGGCCTACCTCGTACCCCTATACATGGCCTACCTCGTACCCCTATACATGTCCTACCTCGTACCCCTATACATGGCCTACCTCGTACCCCTGTACATGTCCTACCTCGTACCCCTGCACATGTCCTACCTCGTACCCCTTTACTTGGCCTACCTTGTACCCCTTTACATGGCCTGCCTCGTACCCCTTCACATGTCCTACCTCGTACCCCTTTACATGGCCTACCTCATACTCCTGTCCCTGGTCCTGCATCGTACCCCTGTACATGGCCTATCTTGTACCCTCTACATGGTCTACCTCATACCCCTGTACATGTCCTACCTCGTACCCCTGTACATGGCCTGCCTCGTACCCCTGTTCATTGCCTGCCTCGTACCCCTGTACTTGGCCTACCTCGTACCCCTATACTTAGCCTACCTCGTACCCCTATACATGTCCTACCTCGTACCCCTTTACATGGCCTGCCTCGTACCCCTGTACTTGGCCTACCTCGTACCCCTGGACATGTCCTACCTCGTACCTCTGTACATGGCCTACCTCGTACACCTATACATGTCCTACCTCGTACCCCTTTACACGGCCTGCCTCGTACCCCTGTACATGGCCAACCTCGTACCCCTGTACATGTCCTACCTCGTACCCCTATAAATGGCCTACCTTATACCCCTATACATGTCCTACCTCGTACCCCTGCACATTTCCTACCTCGTACCCCTTTACATGGCCTACCTTGTACCCCTTTACATGGCCTGCCTCGTACCCCTGCACATGTCCTACCTCGTACCCCTTTACATGGACCAGCTCATACCCCTGTCCCTGGTCCTGCATCGTACCCCTGTACATGTCCTACCTCGTACCCCTTTACATGGCCTACCTCGTACCCCTTTACATGGCCTGCCTCGTACCCCTGCACATGTCCTACCTCGTACCCCTTTACATGGCCTACCTCATACCCCTGTCCCTGGTCCTGCAACGTACCCCTGTACATGGCCTATCTTGTACCTTCTACATGGTCTACCTCATACCCCTGTACATGTCCTACCTCGTACCACCTTACATGGCCTGCCTCGTACCCCTGTACATGGCCTGCCTCGTACCCCTGTACATGTCCTACCTCGTACCCCTGTACATGTCCTACCTCGTACCCCTGTACATGTCCTACCTCGTACCACCTTACATGGCCTGCCTCATACCCCTGTACATGCCCTACCTTCGACCCCTGTACATGGCTTACCTTGTACCCGGTACATGGCCTACCTCGTACCCCTGTACATGGCCTACTTCGTACCCCTGTACATGGCCTACCTCGTACCCCTGTACATGGCCTACCTCGTACCCCTGTCCCTGGTCCTGCATCGTACCCCTGTACATGGCCTGCCTCGTACCCCTGTACATGGCCTGCCTCATACCCCTGTACATGTCCTACCTCATACCCCTTTACATGGCCTGCCTCATACCCCTGTACATGGCCTGCCTCGTACCCCTTTACATAGCCTGCCTCGTACCCCTGTACATGGCCTGCCTCGTACCCCTGTACATGGCCTGCCTCGTACCCCTATACATGGCCTACCTCGTACCCCTGTACATGGACAAGTTATTGTTACTCATTGTGTATTTATTCAGCTGGTAGCCTAGTGGTTAGAGTGTTGGACGAGGAACCGAAAGGGTGCATGATTGAATCCCCGAGCTGACAAGGTAAAAATCTGTCGTTCTGCACCTGAACAAGGCAGTTAACCCACTGTTCCCTTGGCCAGTTAACCCACTGTTCCTAGGCCAGTTAACCCCACTGTTCCTAGACCAGTTAACCTCGCTGTCCCTAGGCCAGTTAACCCAACTGTTCCTAGGCCAGTTAACCCCACTGTTCCTAGACCCGATAACCCCACTGTTCCTAGACCAGTTAAACCCCACTGTTCCTAGGCCAGTTAACCCCACTGTTCCAAGACCAGTTTACCCCACTGTTCCTAGACCAGTTAACCCCACTGTTCCTATGCCAGTTAACCCCACTGTTCCTAGACCAGTTAACCCCACTGTTCCTAGACCAGTTAACCCACTGTAGACAATGAAGACCAGTCAGGTATCTTGTAGACAATACAGACCAGTCATTTATCTATAACTTTAGGAAAGGATGTCACATGACGCTGGAGAGAGGAAGCAGGTACGGCGAGCCAAACGTTTAATAAAGGACGGACAATGGAACGAGACAGAAACAGCGTCAACATACAAGAAAAACAAAGACAGAAAACAATCAATGCATCAGCAGGAAACTGATGAATACAGGGGAGGAAATGAACAGGTGATACGTGAGTCCAGGTGAGTCCAGTATCGCTGAAGCGCGTGCCCAGGTAAGGCAGGTGATAGTGAGTCCAGGTGAGTCCAGTATCGCTGAAGCGCGTGCCAAGGGAAGGCAGGTGATACGTGAGTCCAGTATCGCTGAAGCGCGTGCCCAGGGAAGGCAGGTGATACATGAGTCCAGGTGAGTCCAATATCGCTGAAGCGCGTGCCCAGGGAAGGCAGGTGATAAGTGAGTCCAGTGAGTCCAGTATCGCTGAAGCGCGTGCCCAGGGAAGGCAGGTGATAAGTGAGTCCAGGTGAGTCCAGTATCGCTGAAGCGCGTGCCCAGGGAAGGCAGGTGATAAGTGAGTCCAGGTGAGTCCAGTATCGCTGAAGCGCGTGCCCAGGGAAGGCAGGTGATAAGTGAGTCCAGGTGAGTCCAATATCGCTGAAGCGCGTGCCCAGGGAAGGCAGGTGATACGTGAGTCCAGGTGAGTCCAGTATCGCTGAAGCGCGTGCCCAGGGAAGGCAGGTGATAAGTGAGTCCAGGTGAGTCGTGCCCAGGGAAGGCAGCTGAAGCGCGTGCCCAGTGAAGGCAGGTGATAAGTGAGTCCAGGTGAGTCCAATATCGCTGAAGCGCGTGCCCAGGGAAGGCAGGTGATACGTGAGTCCAGGTGAGTCCAGTATCACTGAAGCGCGTGCCCAGGGAAGGCAGGTGATAAGTGAGTCCAGGTGAGTCCAGTATCGCTGAAGCGCGTGCCCAGGGAAGGCAGGTGATACGTGAGTCCAGGTGAGTCCAATATCGCTGAAGCGCGTGCCCAGGGAAGGCAGGTGATACGTGAGTCCAGGTGAGTCCAATATCGCTGAAGCGCGTGCCCAGGGAAGGCAGGTGATACGTGAGTCCAGGTGAGTCCAGTATCGCTGAAGCGCGTGCCCAGGGAAGGCAGGTGATACGTGAGTCCAGGTGAGTCCAGTATCGCTGAAGCGCGTGCCCAGGGAAGGCAGGTGATAAGTGAGTCCAGTATCGCTGAAGCGCGTGCCCAGGGAAGGCAGGTGATAAGTGAGTCCAGGTGAGTCCAGTATCGCTGAAGCGCGTGCCCAGGGAAGGCAGGTGATAAGTGAGTCCAGGTGAGTCCAATATCGCTGAAGCGTGTGCCCAGGGAAGGCAGGTGATAAGTGAGTCCAGGTGAGTCCAGTATCGCTGAAGCGCGTGCCCAGGGAAGGCAGGTGATAAGTGAGTCCAGGTGAGTCCAATATCGCTGAAGCGCGTGCCCAGGGAAGGCAGGTGATAAGTGAGTCCAGGTGAGTCCAATATCGCTGAAGTGCGTGCCCAGGGAAGGCAGGTGATAAGTGAGTCCAGGTGAGTCCAATATCGCTGAAGCGCGTGCCCAGGGAAGGCAGGTGATAAGTGAGTCCAGGTGAGTCCAGTATCGCTGAAGTGCGTGCCCAGGGAAGGCAGGTGATAAGTGAGTCCAGGTGAGTCCAATATCGCTGAAGCGCGTGCCCAGGGAAGGCAGGTGATAAGTGAGTCCAGGTGAGTCCAGTATCGCTGAAGCACGTGCCCAGGGAAGGCAGGTGATAAGTGAGTCCAGGTGAGTCCAGTATCGCTGAAGCGCGTGCCCAGGGAAGGCAGGTGATACGTGAGTCCAGGTGAGTCCAATATCGCTGAAGCGCGTGCCCAGGGAAGGCAGGTGATAAGTGAGTCCAGGTGAGTCCAGTATCGCTGAAGCGCGTGCCCAGGGAAGGCAGGTGATAAGTGAGTCCAGGTGAGTCCAATATCGCTGAAGCGTGTGCCCAGGGAAGGCAGGTGATAAGTGAGTCCAGGTGAGTCCAGTATCGCTGAAGCGCGTGCCCAGGGAAGGCAGGTGATAAGTGAGTCCAGGTGAGTCCAGTATCGCTGAAGCGCGTGCCCAGGGAAGGCAGGTGATAAGTGAGTCCAGGTGAGTCCAATATCGCTGAAGCGCGTGCCCAGGGAAGGCAGGTGATAAGTGAGTCCAGGTGAGTCCAGTATCGCTGAAGCGCGTGCCCAGGGAAGGCAGGTGATAAGTGAGTCCAGGTGAGTCCAATATCGCTGAAGCGCGTGCCCAGGGAAGGCAGGTGATACGTGAGTCCAGGTGAGTCCAGTATCGCTGAAGCGCGTGCCCAGGTAAGGCAGGTGTGCGTATTTGATGGCAGGAGTATGTGATGCAGGGCCGCTTGGCGCCCTCAAGCAGCCAGGGGAGGGGAGAGCGGGAGCAGACTTGGCAAAAGGAAGGAGTTACCAGCCCGCTTTGAAATATTTTTTTTCTTTCTATTCATTCCCAGAATCTTTCAATAGCAGTGTTTTATTTATAAAGATGAATAATGCTAGTTGTTTCTATGCCAGATAGACACATGTTGTTTGAAAGGAGGCTTCATTCAGTCCTGAAGCATGGTGTACCTTCTGCTGAGTTACTGTCGGCTACTTCAGTAAGGGAGGTTTACAGTCTTGATAACATTGCCATCTGGTGGCAAGCTTGTGATGGTACCAGTCTGTTCTGGTCTTATGATGGTACCAGTCTGTTCTGGTCTTATGATGGTACCAGTCTGTTCTGGTCTTATGATGGTACCAGTCTGTTCTGGTCTTATGATGGTACCAGTCTGTTCTGGTCTTATGATGGTACCAGTCTGTTCTGGACTTATGATGGTATCAGTCTGTTCTGGCCTTATGATGGTACCAGTCTGTTCTGGTCTTATGATGGTACCAGTCTGTTCTGGTCTTATGATGGTACCAGTCTGTTCTGGTCTTATGATGGTACCAGTCTTCTATAATAGTCTTATGATGGTACCAGTCTGTTCTGGTCTTATGATGGTACCAGTCTGTTCTAGCCTTATGATGGTACCAGTCTGTTCTGGTCTTATGATGGTACCAGTCTTTAAATAGTCTTATGATGGTACCAGTCTGTTCCAGTGTCTCATGATGGTACCAGTCTGTTCTGGTCTTATGATGGTACCAGTCTGTTCTGGTCTTATGATGGTACCAGTCTGTTCTGGTCTTATGATGGTACCAGTCTGTTCTAGGTCTTATGATGGTACCAGTCTGTTCTGGTCTTATGATGGTACCAGTCTGTTCTGGTCTTATGATGGTACCAGTCTGTTCTGGTCTTATGATGGTACCAGTCTGTTCTGGTCTTATGATGGTACCAGTCTGTTCTGGTCTTATGATGGTACCAGTCTGTTCTGGTCTTATGATGGTACCAGTCTGTTCTGGTCTTATGATGGTACCAGTCTGTTCTGGTCTTATGATGGTACCAGTCTGTTCTGGTCTTATGATGGTACCAGTCTGTTCTGGTCTTATGATGGTACCAGTCTGTTCTGGTCTTATGATGGTACCAGTCTGTTCTGGTCTTATGATGGTACCAGTCTGTTCTGGTCTTATGATGGTACCAGTCTGTTCTGGTTTTATGATGGTACCAGTCTGTTCTGGTCTTATGATGGTACCAGTCTGTTCTGGACTTATGATGGTACCAGTCTGTTCTGGTCTTATGATGGTACCAGTCTGTTCTGGTCTTATGATGGTACCAGTCTGTTCTGGTCTTATGATGGTACCAGTCTGTTCTGGTCTCATGATGGTACCAGTCTGTTCTGGTCTTATGATGGTACCAGTCTGTTCTGGTCTTATGATGGTACCAGTCTGTTCTGGTCTTATGATGGTACCAGTCTGTTCTGGTCTTATGATGGTACCAGTCTGTTCTGGTCTTATGATGGTACCAGTCTGTTCTGGTCTTATGATGGTACCAGTCTGTTCTGGTCTTATGATGGTACCAGTCTTCTATAATAGTCTTATGATGGTACCAGTCTGTTCTGGTCTTATGATGGTACCAGTCTGTTCTAGCCTTATGATGGTACCAGTCTGTTCTGGTCTTATGATGGTACCAGTCTTATGATGGTACCAGTCTGTTCTGGTCTTATGATGGTACCAGTCTGTTCTGGTCTTATGATGGTACCAGTCTGTTCTGGTCTTATGATGGTACCAGTCTGTTCTGGTCTTATGATGGTACCAGTCTGTTCTGGTCTTATGATACCACCATCTGTTCTGGTCTTATGATGGTACCAGTCTTCTATAATAGTCTTATGATGGTACCAGTCTGTTCTGGTCTTATGATGGTACCAGTCTGTTCTGGTCTTATGATGGTACCAGTCTGTTCTGGTCTTATGATGGTACCAGTCTGTTCTGGTCTTATGATGGTACCAGTCTGTTCTGGTCTAATATACTTGCCTTCGTTGAGTATGTCATCACACTATCTTCCACATGGTACTACTGCTGGACTTCTGAAAACACACAATAGGCAGAATCTCTTTGATTCCTCACCCAGGTTGTCTTTTCTAGTACACGGTAGTGAATACCAGTTGATTAAAGATGACCTACTGCCCAGGTTGTCTTTTCTAGTACACGGTAGTGAATACCAGTTGATTAAAGATGACCTACTGCCCAGGTTGTCTTTTCTAGTACAGTAGTGAATACCAGTTGATTAAAGATGACCTACTGCCCAGGTTGTCTTTTCTAGTACACAGTAGTGAATTCCAGGTGATTAAAGATGACCTACTGCCCAGGTTGTCTTTTCTAGTACACGGTAGTGAATACCAGTTGATTAAAGATGACCTACTGCCCAGGTTGTCTTTTCTAGTACACGGTAGTGAATACCAGGTGATTAAAGATGACCTACTGCCCAGGTTGTCTTTTCTAGTACACGGTAGTGAATACCAGTTGATTAAAGATGACCTACTGCCCAGGTTGTCTTTTCTAGTACACAGTAGTGAATACCAGTTGATTAAAGATGACCTACTGCCCAGGTTGTCTTTTCTAGTACACAGTAGTGAATACCAGTTGATTAAAGATGACCTACTGCCCAGGTTGTCTTTTCTAGTACACAGTAGTGAATACCAGTTGATTAAAGATGACCTACTGCCCAGGTTGTCTTTTCTAGTACACAGTAGTGAATACCAGTTGATTAAAGATGACCTACTGCCCAGGTTGTCTTTTCTAGTACACGGTAGTGAATACCAGTTGATTAAAGATGACCTACTGCCCAGGTTGTCTTTTCTAGTACACGGTAGTGAATACCAGTTGATTAAAGATGACCTACTGCCCAGGTTGTCTTTTCTAGTACACAGTAGTGAATACCAGTTGATTAAAGATGACCTACTGCCCAGGTTGTCTTTTCTAGTACACAGTAGTGAATACCAGTTGATTAAAGATGACCTACTGCCCAGGTTGTCTTTTCTAGTACACAGTAGTGAATACCAGTTGATTAAAGATGACCTACTGCCCAGGTTGTCTTTTCTAGTACACAGTAGTGAATACCAGTTGATTAAAGATGACCTACTGCCCAGGTTGTCTTTTCTAGTACACAGTAGTGAATACTAGTTGATTAAAGATGACCTACTGCCCAGGTTGTCTTTTCTAGTACACAGTAGTGAATACTAGTTGATTAAAGATAACCTACTGCCCAGGTTGTCTTTTTGAATAACTAGTTGCTTTGAACAGGCTTCTCTTTCCATATAGTATTTATTACATTTACAACTCATTTCACAAACAAGACACAGAACTCATTTTAACAGGACCGTGACAGAGACATGGATTTTTACATCATGCCAAAAAAAAAAAAAAAAAAACACAAATCATTTAAAGTCATTTTGAAATATATATATAAATCCTTGTATAGTTTAAACATGACATTTTCTGTTCTCTTTTTTTTCTCTCCATATATAAGCACATAACATCTATTTCAACCCAGGGTGTCATTTGCAGTAGTATCTGGACTGTTCAGGTCCAGTCATCTCATTACAACAGGACATCATTCCTACACACGTATTATTTAAGAAGACAGGGACATAATCCCAAATGGAACCCTATAGAGTGCACTACTTTTGAGTGTGTGTGTGTGTGTGTGTGTGTGTGTGTGTGTGTGTGTGTGTGTGTGTGTGTGTGTGTGTGTGTGTGTCAGATCAGAATGTAGGGAGGTACTGGTGTGTGTGTCAGATCAGAATGTAGGGAGGTACTGGTGTGTGTGTGTGTGTGTGTGTGTGTGTGTGTGTGTGTGTGTGTGTGTGTGTGTGTGTGTGTGTGTGTCAGATCAGAAGATGGGGATGTAGTTGTCTATCTTGGCGCGGTGCCTCTGAGCGATACACTCAGCGATCCACACGATGTTCCTGCACTCCTGCTCCTTCAGCTTGACGTAGGCATAGAACACGCTGAAGTGGAACTGGTTCAGGAACGCCAGCTTGTTCAGCTTCACCTGCAGGACATCAGGGGGGTGGGTTAACGAGGGCATCAGGGGTGGGTTAATAGAGGGCATCAGGGGGTGGGTTAACGAGGGCATCAGGGGGTGGGTGGGTTAACGAGGGCATCAGGGGGTGGGTGGGTTAAACTAGGGCATCAGGGGTGGGTGGGTTAACGAGGGCATCAGGGGGTGGGTGGGTTAACGAGGGCATCAGGGGGTGGGTTAACGAGGGCATCAGGGGGTGGGTTAACGAGGGCATCAGGGGGTGGGTTAAACTAGGGCATCAGGGGGGTGGGTTAACGAGGGCATCAGGGGGTGGGTGGGTGGGTTAACGAGGGCATCAGGGGTGGGTGGGTTAACGAGGGCATCAGGGGGGTGGGTGGGTTAACTTAGGGCATCAGGGGGTGGGTTGGTTAACGAGGGCATCAGGGGGTGGGTGGGTTAACGAGGGCATCAGGGGGTGGGTGGGTTAACGAGGCATCAGGGGTGGGTGGGTTAACGAGGGCATCAGGGGGTGGGTGGGTTAACGAGGGCATCAGGGGTGGGTGGGTTAACGAGGGCATCAGGGGGTGGGTGGGTTAAACTAAGGGCATCAGGGGGTGGGTGGGTTAACGAGGGCATCAGGGGGGTGGGTGGGTTAACGAGGGCATCAGGGGTGGGTGGGTTAACGAGGGCATCAGGGGGTGGGTGGGTTACTTAGGCATCAGGGGGTGGGTGGGTTAACGAGGGCATCAGGGGTGGGTGGGTTAACGAGGACATCAGGGGTGGGTGGGTTAACGAGGACATCAGGGGGTGGGTGGGTTAACGAGGACATCAGGGGGTGGGTGGGTTAACGAGGACATCAGGGGGTGGGTGGGTTAACGAGGACATCAGGGGGTGGGTGGGTTAACGAGGACATCAGGGGGTGGGTGGGTTAACGAGGACATCAGGGGGAATGGGTGGGTTAACGAGGACATCAGGGGTGGGTGGGTTAACGAGGACATCAGGGGGGTGGGTGGGTTAAACTAGGACATCAGGGGTGGGTGGGTTAACGAGGACATCAGGGGGTGTGGGTGGGTTAACGAGGACATCAGGGGTGGGTGGGTTAACGAGGACATCAGGGGGGTGGGTGGGTTAACGAGGACATCAGGGGTGGGTGGGTTAACGAGGACATCAGGGGTGGGTGGGTTAACTAAATTGGACATCAGGGGGGGGTGGGTGGGTTACTTAGGACATCAGGGGGTGGGTGGGTTAACGAGGACATCAGGGGGTGGGTGGGTTAACGAGGACATCAGGGGGTGGGTGGGTTAACGAGGACATCAGGGGTGGGTGGGTTAACGAGGACATCAGGGGGTGGGTGGGTTAACGAGGACATCAGGGGTGGGTGGGTTAACTAGGACGCCGGGGTGGGTGGGTTAACGAGGACGCCAGGGGTGGGTGGGTTAACGAGGACGCCGGGGTGGTGGGTGGGGTAACGAGGACGCGGGGGGTGGGTGGGGTAACGAGGACGCGGGGGTGGTGGGTGGGGTAACGAGGTCGCGGGGTGGTGGGTGGGTTAACGAGGACGCCGGGGGGTCGTGGGTTAACGGTGACGCCGGGGTCGTGGGTTAAACGAGGACGCCTTAGTGAATAGGGGTCCATGGGTTAAACGAGGCACGCCGGGGGTCGTGGTTAAACGGGACGCTTAGTGGTGGGTGGGTTAACGAGGACGCCGGGGGTCGTGGGTTAAACTAGGCACGCCTTAGTGGTGGGTGGGTTAACGAGGACGCTTAGTGAATAGGGGTCATGGGTTAACGAGGACGCCGTGGGGTCGTGGGTTAACGGGGCGCCTTGGGGGGGTCGTGGGTTAACGGGGGTGGTGAGGACGCTACTTAGGAATAGGGTGTGGGTTAAACGGTGACGCCGGTGAATAGGGTCCATGGTTAAACTAAGGACGCCGGGGTCGTGGGTTAACGAGGACGCCGGGGGTCGTGGGTTAAACTAAGGACGCCGGAATAGGGGGTCCATGGTTAAACGAGGACGCCTACTTAGTGGGTGGGGTAACGGGACGCGGGGTGGTTGGTGGGTTAACGAGGACGCCGGGGGGGGTGGGTTAAACGAAGTGCGCTACTTAGTGAATGGGGTGCAGGGCCGGGGGTCGTGGGTCTTGGGGGGTTCTGTTAATACTATGATTAGAGGAGTGAGTGTGCGTGTGGTAAAAGTCGCGCTGCTCTCACCTCATGCTCAAAGAACCTGTCCTCCAGTGTCTTGTCCCTGGGTTGCTGCCTGCTCCCTCAAACAGGAGCTTGTATTCCTGAGAGGAGAGGAGTTAGCCAGATCACCATATGTTTTGACTATCAATAGGATGAGGCAAGAGGGTAGCTGTATTGCTGGGGGATTGAGAACATATTTCATTGGTCCTCTGCTTTAGTTCAACGGTTCTAGGAAGTGATACCATGTCCTTATAGCAGGTGAGCCTCTCTAAATACAGTCACAGGACAGAAAGAGACTTGGTGAAGGTGGGGAGTAGGTTGATGTTCAGGTCACAGAATAGAAGGAGACTTGGTGAAGGTGTTAGTAGTAAGGACCAGTAACTGACAGGGTAGTAGCCAGTAGGCTAGGCTAGTAGTAAGGACCAGTAACTGACAGGGTAGTAGCCAGTAGGCTAGTAGTAAGGACCAGTAACTGACAGGGTAGTAGCTAGCAGGCTAGGCTAGTAGTAGCGGTAAGGACCAGTAACTGACAGGGTAGTAGCTAGCAGGCTAGTAGTAAGGACCAGTAACTTACAGGGTAGTAGCCAGTAGGCTAGTAGTAAGGACCAGTAACTGACAGGGTAGTAGCCAGTAGGCTAGTAGTAAGGACCAGTAACTGACAGGGTAGTAGCCAGTAGGCTAGTAGTAAGGACCAGTAACTGACAGGGTAGTAGCCAGTAGGCTAGTAGTAAGGACCAGTAACTGACAGGGTAGTAGCCAGTAGGCTAGTAGTAAGGACCAGTAACTGACAGGGTAGTAGCTAGCAGGCTAGGCTAGTAGTAGCGGTAGTAAGGACCAGTAACTTACAGGGTAGTAGCCAGCAGCCTAGGCTAGTAGTAAGGACCAGTAACTGACAGGGTAGTAGCTAGCAGGCTAGTAGTAAGGACCAGTAACTTACAGGCTAAGCTAGTAGTAAGGACCAGTAACTGACAGGGTAGTAGCTATCAGGCTAGGCTAGTAGTAGCGGTAATAAGGACCAGTAACTGACAGGGTAGTAGCTAGCAGGCTAGTAGTAAGGACCAGTAACTGACAGGGTAGTAGCCAGTAGGCTAGTAGTAGCGATAGTAAGGACCAGTAACTGACAGGGTAGTAGCCAATAGGCTAGGCTAGTAGTAAGGACCAGTAACTGACAGGGTGGTAGCCAGTAGGCTAGGCTAGTAGTAAGGACCAGTAACTGACAGGGTAGTAGCCAGTAGGCTAGTAGTAGCGTAGTAAGGACCAGTAACTGACAGGGTAGTAGCCAATAGGCTAGGCTAGTAGTAAGGTCCAGTAACTGACAGGGTAGTAGCTAGCAGGCTAGGCTAGTATAGCGGGTAAGGACAAGTAACTGACAGGGTAGTAGCTAGCAGGCTAGTAGTAAGGACCAGTAACTTACAGGGTAGTAGCCAGCAGCCTAGGCTAGTAGTAAGGACCAGTAACTGACAGGGTAGTAGCTAGCAGGCTAGTAGTAAGGACCAGTAACTTACAGGGTAGTAGCCAGCAGGCTAAGCTAGTAGTAAGGACCAGTAACTGACAGGGTAGTAGCTAGCAGGCTAGGCTAGTAGTAGCGGTAATAAGGACCAGTAACTGACAGGGTAGTAGCTAGCAGGCTAGTAGTAAGGACCAGTAACTGACAGGGTAGTAGCCAGTAGGCTAGTAGTAGCATCAGTAAGGACCAGTAACTGACAGGGTAGTAGCCAATAGGCTAGGCTAGTAGTAAGGACCAGTAACTGACAGGGTGGTAGCCAGTAGGCTAGGCTAGTAGTAAGGACCAGTAACTGACAGGGTAGTAGCCAGTAGGCTGTAGTAGCGGTAGTAAGGACCAGTAACTGACAGGGTAGTAGCCAATAGGCTAGGCTAGTAGTAAGGTCCAGTAACTGACAGGGTAGTAGCCAGTAGGCTAGGCTAGTAGTAAGGGCCAGTAACTGACAGGGTAGTAGCCAGTAGGCTAGGCTAGTAGTAAGGGCCAGTAACTGACAGGGTAGTAGCCAGTAGGCTAGGCTAGTAGTAAGGACCAGTAACTGACAGGGTAGTAGCCGGCAGCCTGGGCTGGTAGTAGCAGTAGTAAGGTCCAGTAACTGACAGGGTAGTAGCCGGCAGCCTGGGCTAGTAGTAAGGACCAGTAACTGACAGGGTAGTAGCCGGCAGCCTGGGCTGGTAGTAGCATAGTAAGGTCCAGTAACTGACAGGGTAGTAGCCAATAGGCTAGGCTAGTAGTAGCAGTAGTAAGGACCAGTAATGAACAGGGTAGTAGTCGGCAGCCTGGGCTAGCAGTCGTAGTATAACTGACAGGGTAGTAGCTAGCAGCCTGGGCTAGCAGTCGTAGTATAACTTACAGGGTAGTAGCTAGCAGCCTGGGCTAGCAGTCGTAGTATAACTGACAGGGTAGTAGCCAGCAGGCTGGGCTAGTAGTAAGGACCAGTAACTGACAGGGTAGTAGCCAGCAGGCTAGGCTGTAGTAAGGACCAGTAACTGACAGGGTAGTAGCCAGCAGGCTGGGCTAGTAGTAAGGACCAGTAACTGACAGGGTAGTAGCTAGCAGCCTGGGCTAGCAGTCGTAGTATAACTGACAGGGTAGTAGCCGGCAGCCTGGGCTAGCAGTCGTAGTATATCTGACAGGGTAGTAGCTAGCAGCCTGGGCTAGCAGTCGTAGTATATCTGACAGGGTAGTAGCTAGCAGCCTGGGCTAGCAGTCGTAGTATAACTTACAGGGTAGTAGCTAGCAGCCTGGGCTAGCAGTCGTAGTATAACTGACAGGGTATAACTTACAGGGTAGTAGCTAGCAGCCTGGGCTAGCAGTCGTAGTATAACTGACAGGATATAACTGACAGGGTAGTAGCTAGCAGCCTGGGCTAGCAGTCGTAGTATAACTGACAGGGTAGTAGCTAGCAGCCTGGGCTAGCAGTCGTAGTATAACACTTACAGGGTAGTAGCTAGCAGCCTGGGCTAGCAGTCGTAGTATAACTTACAGGGTAGTAGCTAGCAGCCTGGGCTAGCAGTCGTAGTATAACTGACAGGGTAGTAGCTAGCAGCCTGGGCTAGCAGTCGTAGTATAACTTACAGGGTAGTAGCTAGCAGCCTGGACTAGCAGTCGTAGTATATCTGACAGGGTAGTATAGCTAGCAGCCTGGGCTAGCAGTCGTAGTATAACTGACAGGGTAGTATAGCTAGCAGCCTGGGCTAGCAGTCGTAGTATAACTGACAGGGTAGTATAGCTAGCAGCCTGGACTAGCAGTCGTAGTATAACTGACAGGGTAGTAGCTAGCAGCCTGGACTAGCAGTCGTAGTATAACACTTACAGGGTAGTAGCTAGCAGCCTGGACTAGCAGTCGTAGTATAACTTACAGGGTAGTAGCTAGCAGCCTGGGCTAGCAGTCGTAGTATAACTGACAGGGTAGTAGCCGGCAGCCTGGGATAGCAGTCGTAGTATAACTGACAGGGTAGTAGCTAGCAGCCTGGGCTAGCAGTCGTAGTATAACTTACAGGGTAGTAGCTAGCAGCCTGGGCTAGCAGTCGTAGTATAACTGACAGGGTAGTAGCTAGCAGCCTGGGCTAGCAGTCGTAGTAAAACTTACAGGGTAGTAGTCGGCCACAGCTTTGACCTGTTCGTAGTCGTCAGCGCGGGCAAGCTGAGCCAGCCCCTCAGGGTACAGCTTGCCACAGTGGGGGAACAGCTTGGCACGGTCCTCCTTAGACAGTTCGGTACCAAATGAGTTGATGGTGATGATGAAGGCCCTCCTGTCCGCCTCAAACTGGACACACAGAGGGAGAGGAAATAGGAAACTGACTGATTGACAGGTGAGAGGTTAATATACTAGAACACACTTCAAGGTGTGGGTAAATGTTTCCCTTTCCAATTGGACGGTGCAGTATATAAATGACTACAGAGAACCACCACAGTATAAATGACTACAGAGAACCACCACAGTATAAATGACTACAGAGAACCACCACAGTATAAATGACTACAGAGAACCACCACAGTATAAATGACTACAGAGAACCACCACAGTATAAATGACTACAGAGAACCACCTTAGCAGTATAAATGACTAAAGAGAACCACCGCAGTATAAATGACTACAGAGAACCACCGCAGTATAAATGACTACAGAGAACCACCACAGTATAAATGACTACAGAGAACCACCACAGTATAAATGACTACAGAGAACCACCACAGTATAAATGACTACAGAGAACCACCACAGTATAAATGACTACAGAGAACCACCACAGTATAAATGACTACAGAGAACCACCACAGTATAAATGACTACAGAGAACCACCGCAGTATAAATGACTACAGAGAACCACCACAGTATAAATGACTACAGAGAACCACCACAGTATAAATGACTAAATGACTACAGAGAACCACCACAGTATAAATGACTACAGAGAACCACCACAGTATAAATGACTACAGAGAACCACCACAGTATAAATGACTACAGAGAACCACCACAGTATAAATGACTACAGAGAACCACCACAGTATAAATGACTACAGAGAACCACCACAGTATAAATGACTACAGAGAACCACCACAGTATAAATGACTACAGAGAACCACCACAGTATAAATGACTACAGAGAACCACCACAGTATAAATGACTACAGAGAACCACCACAGTATAAATGACTACAGAGAACCACCACAGTATAAATGACTACAGAGAACCACCGCAGTATAAATGACTACAGAGAACCACCACAGTATAAATGACTACAGAGAACCACCACAGTATAAATGACTACAGAGAACCACCACAGTATAAATGACTACAGAGAACCACCACAGTATAAATGACTACAGAGAACCACCACAGTATAAATGACTACAGAGAACCACCACAGTATAAATGACTACAGAGAACCACCACAGTATAAATGACTACAGAGAACCACCACAGTGGCATTCGGAAAGTCTTCAGACCCCTTGACCTTTTCCACATTCTGTTACGTTACAGACTTATTCTAACATGGATTCAATTGTTTTCTTTTCTCATCACTACACAGACACACGTAGTACCCAATGATAAAGCAAAAACAAGTTGACATTTTGCAAATATAAATATATATATATATATATAAAAATATTAAACTCAGTACTTTGTTGAAGCACCTTTGGCAGCGATTACAGCCTCCAGTCTTCTTGGGAATGACGTAGCAAGCTTGGCACATCTGTATTTGTGGAGTTTTATTTTAACTAGGCAAGTCAGTTAAAGGACAAGTTCTTATTTACAATGACGGGCCTGCACCGGCCCAAACCCCGGACTGACGCTGGGCCGATTGTGCGCCGCCCTATAGGACTCCCAATCACGGCCCGGTTGTGATACAGCCTGGTATCGAACCAGGGTGTCTGTAGTGACGCCTCAAGCACTGAGATGCAGTGTCTTAGACTGCTGCGTCACTGGGAGCCTAGAGTTTCTCCCATTGCTCTCTGCAGATCCTCTCAAGCTCTGTCAGGTTGGATGGGGGAGCGTCGCTGCACAGCTATTTTTCAGGTCTCTCCAGAGATGTTCGATTGGGTTCAAGTCCAGGCTCTGGCTGGGCCACTCATGGATATTCAGAGACAGGGTAGTAGCCACTCCTGTGTTGTCTTCGCTGTGTACTTAGGGTCGTTGTCCTGTTGGAAGGTGAACCTTTGCCCCCAGTCTGAGGTCCTGAGCGCTCTGGAGCAGGTTTTCATCAAGGATCTCTCTGTACTTTGCTCCGATCATATTTCCTTCGATCCTGACTAGTCTCCCAGTCCCTGCTGCTGAAAAACATCACCACAGCATGATGCTGCTACCACCATGCTTCCCCGTAGAGATGATGCCAGGTTTCCTCCAGACGTGCCACTTGGTTTCATCAGACCAAATAATCTTGTTTCTCATAGTCTGAGAGTTTTCAGGTGGCATTTGGCAAACTCCAAGCGGGCTGTCATGTGCCTTTTACTGAGGAATGGCTACAGGAGCCATAAAGGCTTGATTTGTGGAGTGCTGCAGAGATGGGAGAACCTTCCAGAAGGATAACCATCTCCACAGAAGAAGTCCGGAGCTCTGTCACAGTGACCATCGGGTTCTTGGTCACCTCCCTGACCAAGGCCCTTCTCTCCCGATTACTCAGTTTGGCCGGGTGGCCAGCTCTAGGAAGAGTCTTTGTGGTTCCAAACTTCCTCCATTTAAGAATGATGGAGGCCACTGTGTTCTTGGGGACCTTCAATGCTGCAGAAATGTTTTGGTACCCTTCCCCAGATCTGTGCCTCGACACAATCATGTCTCTGAGCTCTACGGACAATTCATTTGACCTCATGGCTTGTTTTTTGCTCTGACATGCACTGTCAACTGTGGGACCTTATATAGACAGGTGTGTGCCTTTTCAAATAATGTCCAATCAATTGAATTTACCACAGGTGGACTTCAATCAATTTGTAGAAACATCTCAAGGATGATCAATGGAAACAGGAAGCACCTGAGATCAATTTTGAGTCTCATAGCAAAGGTTCTGAATACTTATGTAAATCTGTTTTTTTATTTTTAATACATGTGAAAATTTCTAAAAACCTGTTTTTGCTTTGTCATTATGGGGTATTGTGATGTCATTATGGGGTATTGTGATGTCATTATGGGGTATGGTGATGTCATTATGGGGTATTGTGATGTCGATTGATGAGAATTCTTTTTTAATCCATTTTAGAATAAGGCTGTAACGTAACAAAAATGTGTAAAAAGTAAAGGGGTCTGAATACTTTCCCGAAGACACTTGTATATATCAAGTTAACTGTCTAATAAAGGGACAAGCTCACGGACCTCTAGAATAGGACACATGGTGTCACCAGTGGTTCCTCCCAGAGTGGAGCAGAACTTGTAGAAAGCCTCCAGATAAGCCTGGAAATGGAGACACGGATTCAAGTCAATGACCATCTATCTTCTGATGCATGATGTTGTTTAACATTGTGAATGAAATCCCTTTGGTCACCTCATTACAGAGTATTACAGGTGAATGAAATCCCTTCGCTTATTACAGAGTATTACAGGTGAATGAAATCCCAGAGTATTACGGGTTGCTTTGCTCACCTTATACAGAGTATTACGGATGATCTCGATGTTCATCTCATCCAGATCCTGCTCAGATATGCAGTCTTGAAAGAAAGCAGCTGAAGAAATGATCAGACATTTAACAGGATTTAGAAGATTACACATTTATGAGTAAAGTTGCGTTTTAGCGCCATCTAGTGTTCGCTACAGGTTATAAAATCCCTCCAGTCTGTTGTTCAAAGATTCTTCTTCCTTGCATTCTCAAATCCATGACTTCCATTAGTAAACCACCCAGGATGGGGGGGGGACAGTTCCATTAGTAAACCACCCAGGACGGGGGGGGGAACAGTTCCATTAGTAAACCACCCAGGACGGGGGAACAGTTCCATTAGTAAATCACCCAGGACAGGGGAACAGTTCCATTAGTAAACCACCCAGGACGGGGGAACAGTTCCATTAGTAAACCACCCAGGATGGGGGAACAGTTCCATTAGTAAACCACCCAGGATGGGGGGGAACAGTTCCATTAGTAAACCACCCAGTACAGGGGGGGAACAGTTCCATTAGTAAACCACCCAGGGGGTGGGGAACAGTTCCATTAGTAAACCACCCAGTACGGGGGGGAACAGTTCCATTAGTAAACCACCCAGGACGGGGGAACAGTTCCATTAGTAAACCACCCAGGACGGGGGAACAGTTCCATTAGTAAACCACCCAGTACGGGGGAACAGTTCCATTAGTAAACTACCCAGTACAGGGGGAACAGTTCCATTAGTAAACCACCCAGGACTACAAGAACAGTTCCATTAGTAAACCACCCAGTACAGGGGGAACAGTTCCATTAGTAAACCACCCAGGACGGGGGGAACAGTTCCATTAGTAAACCACCCAGTACAGGGGGAACAGTTCCATTAGTAAACCACCCAGGACTGGGGAACAGTTCCATTAGTAAACCACCCAGGACGGGGGAACAGTTCCATTAGTAAACCACCCAGGACGGGGAACAGTTCCATTAGTAAACCACCCAGGACGGGGAACAGTTCCATTAGTAAACCACCCAGGACAGGGGGAACAGTTCCATTAGTAAACCACCCAGGACGGGGGAACAGTTCCATTAGTAAACCACCCAGTACAGGGGGAACAGTTCCATTAGTAAACCACCCAGGACGGGGGGAACAGTTCCATTAGTAAACCACCCAGGACTGGGGGAACAGTTCCATTAGTAAACCACCCAGTACAGGGGGAACAGTTCCATTAGTAAACCACCCAGTACAGGGGGAACAGTTCCATTAGTAAACCACCCAGGACGGGGGGAACAGTTCCATTAGTAAACCACCCAGTACAGGGGGAACAGTTCCATTAGTAAACCACCCAGTACAGGGGGAACAGTTCCATTAGTAAACCACCCAGGACGGGGGGAGAACAGTTCCATTAGTAAACCACCCAGGACAGGGGGAACAGTTCCATTAGTAAACCACCCAGTACAGGGGGAACAGTTCCATTAGTAAACCACCCAGGACGGGGGGGGACAGTTCCATTAGTAAACCACCCAGGACGGGGGGAACAGTTCCATTAGTAAACCACCCAGTACAGGGGGAACAGTTCCATTAGTAAACCACCCAGGACAGGGGGAACAGTTCCATTAGTAAACCACCCAGGATGGGGGGAACAGTTCCATTAGTAAACCACCCAGGGCAGGGGGAACAGTTCCATTAGTAAACCACCCAGGACAGGGGGAACAGTTCCATTAGTAAACCACCCAGGACGGGGGAACAGTTCCATTAGTAAACCACCCAGTACAGGGGGAACAGTTCCATTAGTAAACCACCCAGGACAGGGGGAACAGTTCCATTAGTAAACCACCCAGGATGGGGGGGGAACAGTTCCATTAGTAAACCACCCAGGACGGGGGGAGACAGTTCCATTAGTAAACTACCCAGGACGGGGGGAACAGTTCCATTAGTAAACCACCCAGGACAGGGGGAACAGTTCCATTAGTAAACCACCCAGGACGGGGGAGAACAGTTCCATTAGTAAACTACCCAGGACGGGGGAGGGGGAGAACAGTTCCATTAGTAAACTACCCAGGACAGGGGGAACAGTTCCATTAGTAAACCACCCAGTACGGGGGGAACAGGATTAGTAAACCACCCAGGACGGGGGGAACAGTTCCATTAGTAAACCACCCAGGACGGGGGGAATGACAGTTCCATTAGTAAACCACCCAGGACAGGGGGAACAGTTCCATTAGTAAACTACCCAGGACTGGGAGAACAGTTCCATTAGTAAACTACCCAGGACAGGGGTATTCCATTAGTAAACCACAGGACGGGGGGAAACAGTTCCATTAGTAAACCATAGGACAGGGGGAACAGTTCCATTAGTAAATCACCCAGGACAGGGGAACAGTTCCATTAGTAAACCACCCAGGGACGGGGAACAGTTCCATTAGTAAACCACCTCAGGATGTAACAGTTCCATTAGTAAACCACCCAGGACGGGGGATCAGTTATTAGTAAACCACCTCTTGGAACAGTTCCATTACTAAACCACAGGGGGTATCCATTAGTAAACCATCCAGGACGGGGGAACAGTTCCATTAGTAAACAGCCTTTGGACCCAGGACGGGGGTAACAGTTCCATTAGTAAACCACCCAGGACTTGGATGTTCCATTAGTAAACCACCCAGGACGGGGTGGGGGAACATTCCAGTATTCCACCCAGGACTTGGGAACATTTCCATTAGTAAACCACCCAGGACGGGGAACATTTCATTAGTATTCCACCTCAGGACGGGGTAAACAGTTCCATTAGTAAACCACATACAGGGTGGGAACAGTTCCATTAGTAAACCCTCTTGGATGTACATCTACAGTTCCATTAGTAAACCACAGTGGATGGGGGAAACAGTTAGTATTAAACCACCCAGGATGTACATCTACATTAGTAAACCACAGGACGGGGGGAACAGTTCCATAGTAAACCACCCAGGACGGGGAACATTTCTTAGTAAACAGTATATAACAGTTCCATTAGTAAACCACCCAGGGAACAGTTCCATTAGTAAACCACCTCAGTACAGTGGGGAACAGTTCCATTAGTAAACCACCCTCAGGACGGGGTTCCATTAGTAAACCACCCATACAGGGGTATTCCATTAGTAAACCACCCAGTTGGATGGGGGAACATCCACTGTAAACCACCCAGGACGGGGAACAGTTCCATTAGTAAACCACCTCAGGACATCTAACAGTTCCATTAGTAAACCACCCAGGGTATCAGTTCCATATTAAACCACTTGGATGGGGAACAGTTCCATTAGTAAACCACCCAGTACAGGGGGGAACAGTTCCATTAGTAAACCACCCTCTTGGGGGGAACAGTTCCATTAGTAAACCACCCAGTTAAAGGGAACAGTTCCATTAGTAAACCACCCAGTACAGGGGGAACAGTTCCATTAGTTGGTCGGGGAACAGTTCCATTAGTAAACCACCCAGGACACTTTAACAGTTCCATTAGTAAACTGGAGGATGGGGGGAACAGTTCCATTAGTAAACTACCCAGGACGGGGGGAACAGTTCCATTAGTAAACCACCCAGGAAATGGGAACAGTTCCATTAGTAAACCACCCAGTAAGGGGGAACAGTTCCATTAGTAAACCACCCAGTACAAACAGTTCCATTAGTAAACCACCCAGGAGTAAACAGTTCCATTAGTAAACCACCCAGGAATAGGGTTCTTCCATTAGTAAACCACCCAGTATAGGGAACAGTTCCATTAGTAAACCACCCAGGACGGGGGGAACAGTTCCATTAGTAAACCACCCAGGATGGGGGAACAGTTCCATTAGTAAAGGACCCATACGGGGGGGAACTGGTTCCATTAGTAAACCACCCAGTATAGGGAATAGGGTAAACTGTAGGACGGGGGGAACAGTTCCATTAGTAAACCACCCAGTACGGGGGGAACAGTTCCATTAGTAAACCACCCAGGACGGGGGGAACAGTTCCATTAGTAAACCACCCAGGACGGGGCTCAGTTCCATAGTAAACCACCCAGGAATAGGGCAGTTCCATTAGTAAACTACCCAGGACGGGGGGGAACAGTTCCATTAGTAAACCACCCAGGACGGGGGTGGGAACTTCCATAGTAAACCACTAGTATAGGGGGGAACAGTTCCAGGTAAACCACCCAGTACAGGGGGGAACAGTTCCATTAGTAAACCACCCAGGGCTCTGGGGGTGGGAACAGTTCCATTAGTAAACCACCACAGTATATAGGGAACAGTTCCATTAGGCTCTGGTCCCAGGACGGGGGGAACAGTTCCATTAGTAAACCACCCAGGACTCTGGTTCCATTAGTAAACCACCCAGGACGGGGAAACAGTTCCATTAGTAAACCACCCAGGATGGGGGAACAGTTCCATTAGTAAACCACCCAGTAGGGGGAATAGTTCCATTAGTAAACCACCCATAGTAGTACAGTTCCATTAGTAAACCACCCAGGACTCTGGGGTAGTAACAGTTCCATTAGTAAAATAGGGCCCAGTGGGGGGAACAGTTCCATTAGTAAACCACCCAGGAATAGGGGGAACAGTTCCATTAGTAAACCACCCAGTATCGGGGGGGCTCAGTTCCATTAGTAAACCACCCAGGACGGGGGGGAGAACAGTTCCATTAGTAAACCACCCAGGACAGGGGGAACAGTTCCATTGTAAACCACCCAGGACACCACCATTAGTAAACCACCCAGGACAGGGGAAACAGTTCCATTAGTAAACCACCCAGTACAGGGGGGAACAGTTCCATTAGTAAACCACCCAGTACGGGGGAACAGTTCCATTAGTAAACCACCCAGGACGGGGAAACAGTTCCATTAGTAAACCACCCAGTAGGGGGGAACAGTTCCATTAGTAAACCAACCAGGAATAGGAACAGTTCCATTAGTAAACCACCCAGGACGGGGAACAGTTCCATTAGTAAACCACCCAGGACGGGGGAACAGTTCCATTAGTAAACCACCCAGGACAGGGGAAACAGTTCCATTAGTAAACCACCCAGGTCTATAGGGGAAACAGTTCCATTAGTAAACCACCCAGGATGGGGGGACAGTTCCATTAGTAAACCACCCAGGATGGGGACAGTTCCATTAGTAAACCACCCAGTACGGGGGGAACAGTTCCATTAGTAAACCACCCAGGACGGGGGAACAGTTCCATTAGTAAACCACCCAGGTCTATAGAACAGTTCCATTAGTAAACCACCCAGTACGGGGTGGGGAAACAGTTCCATTAGTAAACCACCCAGGATGGGGGGACAGTTCCACTAGTAAACCATTTTAGAATAAGTTCCATTAGTAAACCACCCAGTACAGGGGGAACAGTTCCATTAGTAAACCACCCAGGACGGGGGGGGAACAGTTCCATTAGTAAACCACCCAGTACACAGTTCCATTAGTAAACCACCCAGTACAGGGGGAACAGTTCCATTAGTAAACCACCCAGGACGGGGGAACAGTTCCATTAGTAAACCACTATATAGGGAATAGGGAACAGTTCCATTAGTAGTACCCAGGATGGGGGAACAGTTCCATTAGTGGAGCAAACTACCCAGGACGGGGGAACAGTTCCATTAGTAAACCACCCAGGAGGGCAGTTCCATGTAAACCACCCAGTACATGGAACAGTTCCATTAGTAAACCACCAGGACGGGGGGGAACAGTTCCATTAGTAAACCACCCTGGGGGGAACAGTTCCATTAGTAAACCACCCATTATGGGGAACAGTTCCATTAGTAAACCACCCAGTACAGGGGTACAGTTCCATTAGTAAACCACCCAGGACGGGGGAACAGTTCCATTAGTAAACCACCTCAGTACGGGGGGGGAACAGTTCCATTAGTAAACCACCCAGGACGGGGGGAACAGTTCCATTCTAGTAAACCACTATATGGAATAGGGCTCAGTTCCATTAGTAAACTACCCAGGATGGGGGGAACAGTTCCATTAGTAAACTACCCAGGACGGGGAACAGTTCCATTAGTAAACCACCCAGGACGGGGAACAGTTCCATTAGTAAACTGTACAGGGGTAACAGTTCCATTAGTAAACCACCCATACAGGGGGGAACAGTTCCATAGTAAACCACCCAGGACGGGGGTGGGAACAGTTCCATTAGTAAACCACCCAGTACGGGGGGAACAGTTCCATTAGTAAACCACCCAGGACGGGGGAACAGTTCCATTAGTAAACCACCCAGGACGGGGGAATAGTTCCATTAGTAAACCACCCAGGACGGGGGGTCTTCCATTAGTAAACCACCCAGGATAGGGAAACAGTTCCATTAGTAAACCACCCAGGATGGGGGGAACAGTTCCATTAGTAAACCACCCAGTACTGGAACAGTTCCATTAGTAAACCACCCAGGACGAGGGGGAACAGTTCCATTAGTAAACCACCCAGGACGGGGGGGGAACAGTTCCATTAGTAAACCACCCAGGACGGGGGGGGAACAGTTCCATTAGTAAACCACCCAGGACGGGGGGGAACAGTTCCATTAGTAAACCACCCAGGACGGGGGAACAGTTCCATTAGTAAACCACCCAGGAGGGGGGGGGAACAGTTCCATTAGTAAACCACCCAGGACAGGGGGAACAGTTCCATTAGTAAACCACCCAGGACAGGGGGAACAGTTCCATTAGTAAACCACCCAGGACAGGGGGGAACAGTTCCATTAGTAAACCACCCAGTACAGGGGGGGGGAACAGTTCCATTAGTAAACCACCCAGTACAGGGGGGGAAACAGTTCCATTAGTAAACCACCCAGGACGGGGGGGGAACAGTTCCATTAGTAAACCACCCAGTACGGGGGGAACAGTTCCATTAGTAAACCACAAAGGACGGGGAACAGTTCCATTAGTAAACCACCCAGGACGGGGGAACAGTTCCATTAGTAAACCACTTGGACGGGGGGAACAGTTCCATTAGTAAACCACCCAGGACGGGGAAACAGTTCCATTAGTAAACCACCCAGGACAAACAGTTCCATTAGTAAACCACCCAGGATGGGGGGGACATTCCATTAGTAAACAGTGGGGGGGACAGTTCCATTAGTAAACCACATCCAGTACGGGGGGAACAGTTCCATTAGTAAACCACCCAGGACGGGGGGGAACAGTTCCATTAGTAAACCACCCAGGATGGGGGGAACAGTTCCATTAGTAAACCACCCAGGCGGGGGGAACAGTTCCATTATGTAAACCACCCAGTACAGGGGTGGGTAGTTCCATTAGTAAACCACCCAGGACAGGGGAACATTCCATTAGTAAACCACCCAGTGGGGGGAACAGTTCCATCTAGTAAACCACCCAGGACAGGGGGTACAGTATTCATTAGTAAACCATCCAGGACATAGGGGTAACAGTTCCATTAGTAAACCACCCAGTACGGGGGGGTTCCATTAGTAAACCACCCTCTTGGGGAACAGTTCCATTAGTAAACCACCCAGGACAGGGGGCTAGTTCCATTAGTAAACCACCCTTGGGGGGAACAGTTCCATTAGTAAACCACCCAGTATCATTAACAGTTCCTTAGTAAACCACCCAGTACATACAGTTCCATTAGTAAACCACTACAGTACATACAGGGGTATCAGTTCCATTAGTAAACCACCCAGTACATAACAGTTCCATTAGTAAACCACCCAGGATTTTCATATTTTCCATTAGTAAACCACCCAGTACGGGGGGAACAGTTCCATTAGTAAACCACCCAGTAATACTCAGTTCCATTAGTAAACCACCCAGGACGGGGGGCTAACAGTTCCATTAGTAAACCACCCAGGACGGGGGGGTAAGTTCCATTAGTAAACCACCCAGGATATAGGGAATTAGTTCCATTAGTAAACCACCCAGGACGGGGGCTATATTCCATTAGTAAACCACCCAGTACGGGGGGCTCAGTTCCATTAGTAAACCACCCAGGATGGGGGAAGGGTTCTGGTCATATAGTAAACCACCCAGGGAATAGGGCTCAGGTCCATAGTAAACCACCCATGGGGGGCTCTGGTCTATTAGTAAACCACTATACAACAGGGGTTCTCTCCATTAGTAAACCACCCAGGATGGGGGAACAGGGCCTGGTCTTAGTAGTACCACTATTCAAGGGTTCTCTCTATAGTAGAATACATAGGGTAGGCTCTTAGTATTAGTCCACTTGGGGAATAGTTCATCTACAGTAGTAAACCACCCAGGAAGGGGGGGGTTCCATTAGTAGTACCACTCTTGGGTAGGGTTCTGGTCATTAGTACCACTATATAGGGGGGAATAGGGTTCTGGTCTATAGTACCACTCTACAGGGAATAGGGGTCTGGTCTCATAGTGTGACTATTAAATAGGGCTCTGGTCTACAGTAGTACCACTATAGTATTCAATCTCTCTCTATAGTACATACATACAGTACCACTATATGGGGGCGGTAGAGCTCTTCTCTTAGGCTGGAGTACATACAGAATAGGGCTCTCTTGGTCTATAGTAGTACCACTATATAGGAATAGGGTCTGGTCTCAGGTACTAATAAAGGGAAAAAATGCTAACATCTTTACACAATAATTAGTAGCCACTATATAGGGAATAGGGCTCTGGTTATAGTACTATTCAATATAGGGAATAGGGCTCTGGTCTAGTAGCCACTATTAGGGAATTCTGGTCTAGTAGTACCATATATAGGAATAGGGTTCTGGTCTATAGTAGTACCACTATATAGGGAATAGGGCTCTGGTCTATAGTAGTACCACTATATAGGGAATAGGGCTCTGGTCTATAGTAGTACCACTTCATCCTCTGGTCTATAGTAGTACCACTATATAGGGAATAGGGCTCTGGTCTATAGTAGTACCACTATATAGGGAATAGGGCTCTGGTCTATAGTAGTACCACTATATAGGGAATAGGGCTCTGGTCTATAGTAGTACCACTATATAGGGAATAGGGCAGCAGTCACAGTCCTGCCTTACCCAGAGGGGTGTCGACCAGGATGGCGTTGTAAAGTTCTGCTGGGGTCTGGGCGATGTTGACTGCCTCCATCTGCTCAAAGCTGCCCAGAGGGTGGCACTTAGGTACCAGCTCAGAGATGGCACGCTGGTGCAGGGTGCCCGTGATCAGCAGGATCACATTGTCTATCATGTAGCTGTACCTGTGAGGATGGGAGGAGAGCGCGTGTTTCAGTGATGACTGGGTAGTTAAGAGCATAGCAAATATTACATTTCATTTTGCAAGATGGTGAGAGCCGGTACGAGGGTTCTCTCTCAGGCTGGAGCGAGGGTTCTCTCTCAGGCTAGAATGAAAGGCGGCTGGTAAGAGCCGGTACGAGGGTTCTCTCTCAGGCTAGAATGAAAGGCGGCCGGTGAGAGCCGGTACGAGGGTTCTCTCTCAGGCTGGAATGAAAGGCGGCTGGTAAGAGCCGGTACGAGGGTTCTCTCTCAGGCTAGAATGAAAGGCGGCCGGTAAGAGCCGGTACGAGGGTTCTCTCTCAGGCTAGAATGAAAGGCGGCCGGTAAGAGCCGGTACGAGGGTTCTCTCTCAGGCTAGAATGAAAGGCGGCCGGTAAGAGCCGGTACGAGGGTTCTCTCTCAGACTAGAATGAAAGGCGGCCGGTAAGAGCCGGTACGAGGGTTCTCTCTCAGGCTAGAATGAAAGGCGGCTGGTAAGAGCCGGTACGAGGGTTCTCTCTCAGGCTAGAATGAAAGGCGGCCGGTAAGAGCCGGTACGAGGGTTCTCTCTCAGGCTGGAATGAAAGGCTGTGGGTAAGAGCCGGTACGAGGGTTCTCTCTCAGGCTAGAATGAAAGGCGGCCGGTAAGAGCCGGTACGAGGGTTCTCTCTCAGGCTAGAATGAAAGGTGGCCGGTAAGAGCCAGTACGAGGGTTCTCTCTCAGGGTAGAATGAAAGGCGGCCGGTAAGAGCCGGTATGAGGGTTCTCTCTCAGGGTAGAATGAAAGGCGGCCGGTAAGAGCCGGTACGAGGGTTCTCTCTCAGGCTAGAATGAAAGGCGGCCGGTAAGAGCCGGTATGAGGGTCCTCTCTCAGGGTAGAATGAAAAGGCGGCCGGTGCAAGGGTTCTCTCTCAGGCTAGAATGAAAGGCGGCCGGTAAGAGCCACTACGAGGGTTCTCTCTCAGGTTAGAATGAAAGGCGGCCGGTAAGAGCCGGTACGAGGGTTCTCTCTCAGGCTAGAATGAAAAGGCGGCCGGTAAGAGCCACTACGAGGGTTCTCTCTCAGGCTAGAATGAAAGGCGGCCGGTAAGAGCCGGTACGAGGGTTCTCTCTCAGACTAGAATGAAAGGCGGCCGGTAAGAGCCACTACGAGGGTTCTCTCTCAGGCTAGAATGAAAGGCGGCCGGTAAGAGCCGGTACGAGGGTTCTCTCTCAGGCTAGAATGAAAGGCGGCTGGTAAGAGCCGGTACAAGGGTTCTCTCTCAGGGTAGAATGAGTCAATAGGCATATATAAGAGTATGAAACATGGACCATACAGATGTCACATAACTGAAAAGAGATGGGAGACGGACATATACAGTTTAACCAATAGCTGATTTGTTCCAGTCAATAATAAGACACGGTGATATTCTAAGCCTAAACCCCCCCAAAATGCATGGGAAAGACAGGCTCAATTTAATTAGACAATATGGGCACCCATCTTGCCCCTTCATTTGATAGATAGAGGCTTGGCAGACACCAGAGAGCCTGTGAATGACTCACGTGATGAAGTCCATGAAGCTTGCCAGCGGTTCGTAGGACTGGTTTCTCATGTGACGGAACTCCACCACCATCTTCTCTTTGAGCTTATCGTCGATGACGGACACGGTGAGGGGGGACGGCTCGTTGGCCAGGAAGCTGCCATAGTCCGTGCTCTGCAGATGGAGTTTCAGGTCTGCATTGGTGGGGGGGGGCAAGACGTCTTCAGATACTGGGTAACAGTGGCTTTCAACAGACACAATAAATGACATGCACAGGACAAGTACAAGCTCATATTAATGCTGCTGTGAGAGGGCATGATGCTAACGGTATGTTAGAGACCCATACACAAGGGAAGAGGCTAGCTAGCTGTGTGTCTAGAATGCTTCCATTTTACTTGATGTGTAAGCTAATTGACCAATACTTTGAGCAATAGTTTCAGTTCCTCATAGAAATCCCGCTGTTGATCAATCTAATGTGATTTATTTAACATTTTATGTAGGCAGCCTGGTAATGAATACATGCTAATGGTTCTTGCTAACGGTTCTTCAATAAATACTGGCTTGTTAATACTAGCTAGCTACAGCGGTCAATGCAATGTAATAACCAGGGCCTGGTTTCCCAAAAGCATCTGAAGGCTAAGTTTATCTTTAGATTCTTCTTATGAGCAATGTGAAAATCTCAAGAGCTTCTTTCCTGAAACCACTGTTACTTAAGTTAACCTTGCAAGCCAGGCAACTATTTTTATATTTTTTTATAAAACAATGCTTTGGTCCTTTGCTAGCTAGCCAGTTCAAATAATGACCAGAGTATTCAGGCTGTATCACATCTGGCTGTGATTGGGAGTACCATAGGGAGGCGCACAATTGGCTCTGCCTTGTCCGTTTGGCCGGGGTAGGCCATATATCTCTCTCACACATAAAGTTGGAAGTTTACATACACCTTAGCCAAATACATTTATTTTTCTACAATTCCTGACATTTAATCCTAGAAAGTGAAATGTCAGAATCATAGTAGAGAATGATTTATTTCATATTTTATTTCTTTCATCACATTCCCAGTGGGTCAGAAGTTTACATTAACAATTTAAATACTAAATGGTGTTTATACTTGCGTACTATTGTTTGTACAGATGAACGTGGTACCTTCAGGTGTTTGGAAATTGTTCCCAAGGATGAACCAGACTTGTGGAGTTCTACAATGATGATGTCAAGCAAAGAGGCACTGAGTTTGAAGGTAATGAAATACACCCACAGGTACACCTCCAATTTACTCAAATGATGTAAATTAGCCTATCAGAAGCTTCTAAAGCAATGACATTATTTTCTGGAATTTGCCCAAGCTGTTTAAAAGGCACAGTCAACAACTTCTGACCCACTGGAATTGTGATACAGTGAATTAAATTAAATAATCTGTCTGTAAACAATTGTTGGAAAAATTACATGTGTCATGCACAAAGTAGATGTCATAAACGACTTGCCAAAACGATAGTTTGTTAACAAGACATTTGTGTGTGAGATCTGAACTTCGGTTGGAGTCATTAATTCGTTTTTCAAACACTCCACGAATGTATTGTTAACAAACTATAGTTTTGGCAAGTCCGTTATGATATCTACTTTGTGTAGATAGCTGACATCGTCTTAACTTTTCGCTGCTTTTGATTAATTATGACAGAAAAATAAAGCCACAACAACATTATTTACAAGGTGAGGTTAATGGTGAACTGACAGAAAACAACTTCCTGTCAGTGTGACGAAATAAAAATTCTCAGGTAGAATTTAACACTCCTGCGTCAGGTTACAGGAGGATTTGGTCTGGTCGTTGCCACAGTCGCATATATATATATATATATATATATATATATATATATATATATATATATAATTTTATGTCTGTGCGACAGGAAACTGACAGTCGCATATCGTTCAAACAAATTGTAAAACGGTCCTTTTAAAGAGAAACGTCCGGCTCCTTCAGTCCACTACTGGGCTAACTGGCACGCTAAGCTTCCCAGCTAATTAAAATGTAGTTAGGTAAATTAAACGTTAGCTAACTAATTCAAAAGAATAATATCGGTTTTGTGAGACCCAATTCAATCTCGAAATCTAGCGACCCGCCCATTTAAGTTGAATTAACTACATCCATATACAAAACTGATCATTAATAAGCTACTATTCATGACAGAGTAACCTGATATAGATAGCTAACGTTAACTAAATTGATAATACAAGGACCCATCATGAGATATTAGTTAGTAACCTACTGTTATAGCTGGCTAGAGTTGTCATTAACATTATATATATATATAAAGGTACAGTAGTAGCATGGCGACTGGCCATGTCTTCGGAAACGCCACATGTTTTTTTTTAAATCCAGTAACGTTTATTAAATGTTAACAATACCACTTGAAAAGCCACTGTGTACATTTGACAACATAGTTATCCAGATGACCAGCTGGTTAGCGAGCATGCTAACGTTATAGCTCCGACTCACCTTCCAGGGTTTCACACTGGACGAGATTTAGATAGTCTCCCTGTGAAAGAATTCCGGCTTTAAAACCCCTGACCAACCCTTCCAAGTAACCATTATCCACATTAAAATACAGCTCCGAGAATATAGGCATATTGAGGCCTCAAAATATATCCGTATATTGATGAAATACAAGCGTTTTAGGAAGGAAAATTAATTCTAGACAGGGCTGAGCTCCAGATTACCCGGCTGTAAAAAAAAAGACACGTGATCACTCGCCACCAATATCATGTGACTCAACATCGACTTTCGATGACGTAATGCCGCGTTCATATCCACTCGGAACTCGGAAATATCCGACTTCAGCCGCGTTCAAGATGACTGGGAACTCGGGAAATAAACGAGCTCCAACTGGGAAAATCGTTTTGAAGGACCTGAAGATCACTGATGTTATGATTTTACCTATGTTTTTTCTCGAGGTCCCAGTTGTCTTGAAAATACCAGGAGGAGAAGCAATGGAGAGGGCTTGATAACATCCTCTGGTTGGAAATGGCAGAAAGTAGAGTGTGGAAGAAATGGAGAAAAGGGTTGGAGAAGGAACAGCTGTGCTGGAATGCCAACAATATGGCTGTCAGTTCTGATGATATGGAGGGGAGGATGAGGATCAAGGACCTGAATGGTCGGTAGTGGAAAGACACTGGAAGAAGAGAGATCATGATACTGAAAGACACAGGAAGAAGAGAGATCATTATACTGAAAGACACAGGAAGAAGAGAGATCATGATACTGAAAGACACAGGAAGAAGAGAGATCATGATACTGAAAGACACAGGAAGAAGAGAGATCATGATACTGAAAGACACAGGAAGAAGAGAGATCATGATACTGAAAGCAGTGGAGCGTCTAGTGAAGAAAGCATAAAGAGGGTCGGAAGCAAGAGGTAGGAAGAAGGAGATAGGAAGCAGGAGTTAGGAAGCAGGAGATAGGAAGCAGGAGATAGGAAGCAGGAGTTAGGAAGCAGGAGTTAGGAAGCAGGAGTTAGGAAGCAGGAGTTAGGAAGCAGGAGATAGGAAGCAGGAGATAGGAAGCAGGAGTTAGGAAGCAGGAGTTAGGAAGCAGGAGATAGGAAGCAGGAGGTAGGAAGCAAGAGTAGTGATGTGTTGGTGGAAAGTGGTGATGGTGGTTTGATGAGACCACAGGGCCTCATTTACACCCTATCTGACCAACCACTGCCGTAGAGAAAGAGGTAGGTGAAGTCTAATTAGCTCGGTTCATTGGAGATGTCAGAGTCGTGTGTGTATAGGTGGCAGGGAAGTCAGGCGCAGGAGAGTCAAATGGAGTCTTTTAATATAAGTCCACATAACATAGCAGGGGAGAGGGGAGAGGGGGGTGCTGAGGTTTGAGAAGGTTGTACCCAGAAAAGTACAGAGAGGATTGCTTCCTTTCAACGTTACAGAATTTGTCCCATCCCCATTGGGATGACATTAGACGTTAGATAAAGGACCTCATCTGACTCTGGGTCAGTAGATAAAGGACCTCATCTGACTCTGGGTCAGTAGATAAAGAGCCTCATCTGACTCTGGGTCAGTAGACAAAGGGACTCTGACTCTGGTTCAGTAGATAAAGGACCTCATCTGACTCTGGGTCAGTAGATAAAGGGCCTCATCTGACTCTGGGTCAGTAGATAAAGGGCCTCATCTGACTCTGGGTCAGTAGATAAAGGACCTCATCTGACTCTGGGTCAGTAGATAAAGGAACTCTGACTCTGGGTCAGTAGATAAAGGACCTCATCTGACTCTGGGTCAGTAGACAAAGGGACTCTGACTCTGGTTCAGTAGATAAAGGACCTCATCTGACTCTGGGTCAGTAGATAAAGGACCTCATCTGACTCTGGGTCAGTAGATAAAGGAACTCTGACTCTGGGTCAGTAGATAAAGGACCTCATCTAACTCTGGGTCAGTAGATGAAGGAACTCTGACTCTGGGTCAGTAGATAAAGGACCTCATCTGACACTGGGTCAGTAGATAAAGGGCCTCATCTGACTCTGGGTCAGTAGATAAAGGAACTCTGACTCTGGGTCAGTAGATAAAGGACCTCATCTGACTCTGGGTCAGTAGATGAAGGAACTCTGACTCTGGGTCAGTAGATAAAGGACCTCATCTGACTCTGGGTCAGTAGATAAAGGAACTCTGACTCTGGGTCAGTAGATAAAGGACCTCATCTGACTCTGGGTCAGTAGATGAAGGAACTCTGACTCTGGGTCAGTAGATAAAGGACCTCATCTGACACTGGGTCAGTAGATAAAGGGCCTCATCTGACTCTGGGTCAGTAGATAAAGGACCTCATCTGACTCTGGGTCAGTAGATGAAGGAACTCTGACTCTGGGTCAGTGGATAAAGGACCTCATCTGACTCTGGGTCAGTAGATAAAGGGCCTTATCTGACTCTGGGTCAGTAGATGAAGGAACTCTGACTCTGGGTCAGTAGATAAAGGACCTCATCTGACTCTGGGTCAGTAGATAAAGGGCCTCATCTGACTCTGGGTCAGTAGATGAAGGAACTCTGACTCTGGGTCAGTAGATAAAGGGCCTCATCTGACTCTGGGTCAGTAGATGAAGGAACTCTGACTCTGGGTCAGTAGATAAAGGACCTCATCTGACTCTGGGTCAGTAGATGAAGGAACTCTGACTCTGGGTCAGTAGATAAAGGGCCTCATCTGACTCTGGGTCAGTAGATAAAGGAACTCTGACTCTGGGTCAGTAGATAAAGGGCCTCATCTGACTCTGGGTCAGTAGATGAAGGAACTCTGACTGGGTCAGTAGATAAAGGACTCATAGTACCTGCTCCGGAGTCACAGGTCTTGTCCCGAGGGACGTGACTCATAGTACCTGCTCCGGAGTCACAGGTCTTGTCCCGAGGGACGTGACTCATAGTACCTGCTCCGGAGTCACAGGTCTTGTCCCGAGGGACGTGACTCATAGTACCTGCTCCGGAGTCACAGGTCTTGTCCCGAGGGACGTGACTCATAGTACCTGCTCCGGAGTCACAGGTCTTGTCCCGAGGGACGTGACTCATAGTACCTGCTCCGGAGTCACAGGTCTTATCCCGAGGGACGTGACTCATAGTACCTGCTCCGGAGTCACAGGTCTTGTCCCGAGGGACGTGACTCATAGTACCTGCTCCGGAGTCACAGGTCTTGTCCCGAGGGACGTGACTCATAGTACCTGCTCCGGAGTCACAGGTCTTGTCCCGAGGGACGTGACTCATAGTACCTGCTCCGGAGTCACAGGTCTTGTCCCGAGGGACGTGACTCATAGTACCTGCTCCGGAGTCACAGGTCTTGTCCCGAGGGACGTGACTCATAGTACCTGCTCCGGAGTCACAGGTCTTGTCCCGAGGGACGTGACTCATAGTACCTGCTCCGGAGTCACAGGTCTTGTCCCGAGGGACGTGACTCATAGTACCTGCTCCGGAGTCACAGGTCTTGTCCCGAGGGACGTGACTCATAGTACCTGCTCCCTCTGGAAGAAGAAAAACTGCATATGGATCAGCCAAAAGGAAGGGATTCAATTTTCTTCAAAAAATGTCACTCCCATCAGAGCAAGAATCATTCTCTGCGTGACCATCGGGGCGAAGGCTCGGACTCTGAGGTCTTCATAGTGTGGAACTACTTGTATAAAACACTGATGCTCATTAGACCCAGACCTAGGCCCCCCCCCACCCCACCCGATGCTCATTAGACCCATACCTAGACCTCCAGCCCCCCCCGCCCCATGCTGATGCTCATTAGACCCAGACCTAGGCCCCCCACCCCATGCTGATGCTCATTAGACCCAGACCTAGCCCCCCCCACCCCATGCTGATGCTCATTAGACCCAGACCTAGGCCCCCCACCCTCACCCCATGCTGATGCTCATTAGACCCAGACCTAGGCCCCCCACCCCATGCTGATGCTCATTAGACCTAGCCCCCCCCCCACCCCATGCTGATGCTCATTAGACCCAGACCTAGGCCTCCACCCCCCCCACCCCATGCTGATGCTCATTAGACCCAGACCCCCCCACCCCATGATGCTCATTAGACCCAGACCCCCCCAACCCATGCTGATGCTCATTAGACCTAGCCCCTCCCCCCACCCCATGCTGATGCTCATTAGACCTAGCCCCCCCCACCCCATGCTGATGCTCATTAGACCTAGCCCCCCACCCCACCCCATGCTGATGCTCATTAGACCTAGCCCCCCACCCCATGCTGATGCTCATTAGACCTAGCCCCCCCCCCAACCCATGCTGATGCTCATTAGACCTAGCCCCCCACCCCATGCTGATGCTCATTAGACCTAGCCCCATGCTGATGCTCCCCCATGCTGATGCTCATTAGACCTAGCCCCCCAACCCATGCTGATGCTCATTAGACCTAGGCCCCCCCTGGTTGACCATCTGCATGCCGTCATCCAAACTGATGATTCATTGCTTTCATGTGTCTCTTCCGTCCTGACATAAGCTGACCACCATAAATAACCACTGCCAGGATTTCCCATTAAAAACCTTCTATGAAACATTACATAAATAACATTTAAAACATCTATTAAATTAAATATGTCCCTAAAAGCAATGCAGAGTTCAACAAGATGCGTTGTGAGATGTATTTGCAAAGGTTTTGGCGACTCACCAATTCCAGGAAATGCATCAAGCCTCTCCCCCTATCAGTCCCCATTCTGAGTATATTACATACATTAGACCACAAAGTGACCAGATCGACAAAATGGATTTGTACTCAAATTTGATGTTTTTTCAAAACATTTACTGAGAAATATATTGAATCATAATAACAACAGGTTGACTTGGTATTTCCTGTTTACCTAATCAAATAAAATAGAGCCGTATTCATTATTTTATAAAAGATTGTTACACATAGACCTGTGCAAGAGATTCTGTACTTACCGTTCTCGGCCCGACTGAGAACTGTTATGCATTATTACAAAATACTATAAACAATCATCGAGATAAGTGACACGTTAAAAACAAACTATATTTGCTTACATGAACAAACCCCCCAGTACAACCCCCCAGTACAGCCCCCCAGTACAACCCCCCACCCCCAGTACAACCCCCCAGTACAACCCCCCAGTACAACCCCCCAGTACACCCCCCAGTACAACCCCCCCCAGTACAACCCCCCAGTACAACCCCCCAGTACAGCCCCCCAGTACAACCCCCCAGTAGACAGCCCCCCCAGTACAGTACAGACCCCCCAGTACCCCCAGTACAACCCCCCAGTACACCCCCCCCAGTACAACCCCCCAGTACAACCCCCCAGTACAACCCCCCAGTACAACCCCCCAGTACAACCCCCCAGTACAACCCCCCAGTACAACCCCCCAGTACAACCCCCCAGTACAACCCCCCAGTGCCAAATGTACGCCTATGTAACGGATGTGAAATAACTAGCTAGTTAGCGGTGGTGCTGGTGTAACGGATGTGAAACGGCTAGCTAGTTAGCGGTGGTGCTGGTGTAACGGATGTGAAACGGCTAGCTAGTTAGCGGTGGTGCTGGTGTAACGGATGTGAAATAACTAGCTAGTTACGGTGGTGCTGGTGTAACGGATGTGAAATTAGTTAGCGGTGGTGCTGGTGTAACGGATGTGAAACGTGCTAGTTAGCAGTGGTGCTGGTGTAACGGATGTGAAAAAACTAGCTAGTTACGGTGGTGCTGGTGTAACGGATGTGAAATAACTAGCTAGTTAGCGGTGGTGCTGGTGTAACGGATGTGAAACGGCTAGCTAGTTAGCGGTGGTGCTGGTGTAACGGATGTGAAATAACTAGCTAGTTAGCGGTGGTGCTGGTGTAACGGATGTGAAATAACTAGCTAGTTAGCGGTGGTGCTGGTGTAACGGATGTGAAATAACTAGCTAGTTAGCGGTGGTGCTGGTGTAACGGATGTGAAATAACTAGCTAGTTAGCGGTGGTGCTGGTGTAACGGATGTGAAATAACTAGCTAGTTAGCGGTGGTGCTGGTGTAACGGATGTGAAATAACTAGCTAGTTAGCGGTGGTGCTGGTGTAACGGATGTGAAACGGCTAGCTAGTTAGCGGTGGTGCTGGTGTAACGGATGTGAAATAACTAGCTAGTTAGCGGTGGTGCTGGTGGTGAAACAGCTAGCTAGTTAGCGGTGGTGCTGGTGTAACGGATGTGAAAGCTAAGTTAGCGGCTGCTGGTAGTTAGCTAGTTGCGGTGGTGCTGGTGTAACGGATGTGAAATAACTAGCTAGTTAGCGGTGGTGCTGGTGTAACGGATGTGAAACGGCTAGCTAGTTAGCGGTGGTGCTGGTGTAACGGATGTGAAACGGCTAGCTAGTTAGCGGTGGTGCTGGTGTAACGGATGTGAAACGGCTAGCTAGTTAGCGGTGGTGCTGGTGTAACGGATGTGAAATAGCTAGCTAGTTAGCGTTGGTACGCGCTAAATAGCGTTTCAATCGGTGACGTCACTTGCTCTGATACATTTAAGTAGTGGTTCCCCTTTGCTCTGCAAGGGCCGCGGCTTTTGTGGAGCGATGGGTAACGATGCTTCGTGGGTGACTGTTGTTGATGTGTGCAGAGGGTCCCTGGTTCGCGCCCGGGTATGGGCGAGGGGACGGTCTATAGTTATACTGTTACACCTACCACGCTGCACCTTGGTCCGATCATTTCCACGAGCGTAACACCATGCAATATCCCTTTGTCATCCAACACCATGAGGAAAAGAACTGGCAGTTCACAAAGAGACAGATGGTCGTAGACCTTCATAAATCTGGTAGTGGCTACAAGAAGATCCACAAACGGTTGAATATACCCCTGAGCCCTGTCAGGGCAATTATTAGAACATTCAAAAGATATGGGAACAGTTGAAAACCTCACGGGTAGAGGACACAAATGCATTTTGCCCCCCTCAGGATAGGGAGGAGGATGGTGAGAGAAGCAACGAAGTTAACGCTCACAAATGAACCATGTTCACATAGAAAACCATCATGTTTCCTGTGTCCAAGAAGGGTTTTTGTTATGTGCACATTAAGGCAAGACTACAGTACGTACACACAGAGGGAGGTCAAGTCAATAATCCCAAAAAGAAAGCGGAATCCCAAATTGTAGCCTGTTCCCTGTTTAGTGCACTACATTTGACTGGTCATAGGTAGTGCACTACATTTGACTGGTCATAGGTAGTGCACTACATTTGACTGGTCATAGGTAGTGCACTACATTTGACTGGTCGTAGGTAGTGCACTACATTTGACTGGTCATAGGTAGTGCACTATGTTTGACTGGTCATAGGTAGTGCACTACATTTGACTGGTCAGGTAGGTTTGACTGGTCATAGGTAGTGCACTACATTTGACTGGTCATAGGTAGTGCACTACATTTGACTGGTCATAGGTAGTGCACTACATTTGACTGGTCATAGGTAGTGCACTACATTTGACTGGTCATAGGTAGTGCACTACATTTGACTGGTGATAGGTAGTGCACTACATTTGACTGGTCATAGGTAGTGCACTACATTTGACTGGTCATAGGTAGTGCACTACATTTGACTGGTCATAGGTAGTGCACTACATGTGACTGGTCATAGGTAGTGCACTACATTTGACTGGTCATAGGTAGTGCACTACATTTGACTGGTCATAGGTAGTGCACTACATTTGACTGGTCATAGGTAGTGCACTACATTTGACTGGTCATAGGTAGTGCACTACATTTGACTGGTCATAGGTAGTGCACTACATTTGACTGGTCATAGGTAGTGCACTACATTTGACTGGTCATAGGTAGTGCACTACATTTGACTGGTCATAGGTAGTGCACTACATTTGACTGGTCATAGGTAGTGCACTACATTTGACTGGTCATAGGTAGTGCACTACATTTGACTGGTCATAGGTAGTGCACTACATTTGACTGGTCATAGGTAGTGCACTACATTTGACTGGTCATAGGTAGTGCACTACATTTGACTGGTCATAGGTAGTGCACTACATTTGACTGGTCATAGGTAGTGTACTACATTTGACTGGTCATAGGTAGTGCACTACATTTGACTGGTCATAGGTAGTGCACTACATTTGACTGGTCATAGGTAGTGCACTACATTTGACTGGTCATAGGTAGTGCACTACATTTGACTGGTCATAGGTAGTGCACTACATTTGACTGGTCATAGGTAGTGCACTACATTTGACTGGTCATAGGTAGTGCACTACATTTGACTGGTCATAGGTAGTGCACTACATTTGACTGGTCATAGGTAGTGCACTACATTTGACTGGTCATAGGTAGTGCACTACATTTGACTGGTCATAGGTAGTGCACTACATTTGACTGTCATAGGTAGTGCACTACATTTGACTGGTCATAGGTAGTGCACTACATTTGACTGGTCATAGGTAGTGCACTACATTTGACTGGTCATAGGTAGTGCACTACATTTGACTGGGGTTAGGTAGTGTAGTACTACATTTGACTGGTCATAGGTAGTGCACTACATTTGACTGGTCATAGGTAGTGCACTACATTTGACTGGTCATAGGTAGTACACTACATTTGACTGGTCATAGGTAGTGCACTACATTTGACTGGTCATAGGTAGTGCACTACATTTGACTGGGTCATAGGTAGTGCACTACATTTGACTGGTCATAGGTAGTGCACTACATTTGACTGGTCATAGGTAGTGCACTACATTTGACTGGTCATAGGTAGTGCACTACATTTGACTGGTCATCGGTAGTGCACTACATTTGACTGGTCATAGGTAGTGCACTACATTTGACTGGTCATAGGTAGTGCACTACATTTGACTGGTCATAGGTAGTGCACTACATTTGACTGGTCATAGGTAGTGCACTACATTTGACTGGTCATAGGTAGTGCACTACATTTGACTGGTCATAGGTAGTGCACTACATTTGACTGGTCATAGGTAGTGCACTACATTTGACTGGTCATAGGTAGTGCACTACATTTGACTGGTCATAGGTAGTGCACTACATTTGACTGGTGATAGGTAGTGCACTACATTTGACTGGTCATAGGTAGTGCACTACATTTGACTGGTCATAGGTAGTGCACTACATTTGACTGGTCATAGGTAGTGCACTACATGTGACTGGTCATAGGTAGTGCACTACATTTGACTGGTCATAGGTAGTGCACTACATTGACTGGTCATAGGTAGTGCACTACATTTGACTGGTCATAGGTAGTGCACTACATTTGACTGGTCATAGGTAGTGCACTACATTTGACTGGTCATAGGTAGTGCACTACATTTGACTGGTCATAGGTAGTGCACTACATTTGACTGGTCATAGGTAGTGCACTACATTTGACTGGTCATAGGTAGTGCACTACATTTGACTGGTCGTAGGTAGTGCACTACATTTGACTGGTCATAGGTAGTGCACTACATTTGACTGGTCATAGGTAGTGCACTACATTTGACTGGTCATAGGTAGTGCACTACCTTTGACTGGTCATAGGTAGTGCACTACATTTGACTGGTTAGGTAGTGTACTACATTTGACTGGTCATAGGTAGTGCACTACATTTGACTGGTCATAGGTAGTGCACTACATTTGACTGGTCATAGGTAGTACACTACATTTGACTGGTCATAGGTAGTGCACTACATTTGACTGGTCATAGGTAGTGCACTACATTTGACTGGTCATAGGTAGTGCACTACATTTGACTGGTCATAGGTAGTGCACTACATTTGACTGGTCATAGGTAGTGCACTACATTTGACTGGTCATAGGTAGTGCACTACATTTGACTGGTCATAGGTAGTGCACTACATTTGACTGGTCATAGGTAGTGCACTACATTTGACTGGTCATAGGTAGTGCACTACATTTGACTGGTCATAGGTAGTGCACTACATTTGACTGGTCATAGGTAGTGCACTACATTTGACTGGTCATAGGTAGTGCACTACATTTGACTGGTCATAGGTAGTGCACTACATTTGACTGGTCATAGGTAGTGCACTACATTTGACTGGTCATAGGTAGTGCACTACATTTGACTGGTCATAGGTAGTGCACTACATTTGACTGGTCATAGGTAGTGCACTACATTTGACTGGGGTTAGGTAGTGTACTACATTTGACTGGTCATAGGTAGTGCACTACATTTGACTGGTCATAGGTAGTGCACTACATTTGACTGGTCATAGGTAGTGCACTACATTTGACTGGTCATAGGTAGTGCACTACATTTGACTGGTCATAGGTAGTGCACTACATTTGACTGGTCATAGGTAGTGCACTACATTTGACTGGTCATAGGTAGTGCACTACATTTGACTGGTCATAGGTAGTGCACTACATTTGACTGGTCATAGGTAGTGCACTACATTTGACTGGTCATAGGTAGTGCACTACATTTGACTGGTCATAGGTAGTGCACTACATTTGACTGGTCGTAGGTAGTGCACTACATTTGACTGGTCATAGGTAGTGCACTACATTTGACTGGTCATAGGTAGTGCACTACATTTGACTGGTCATAGGTAGTGCACTACATTTGACTGGTCATAGGTAGTGCACTACATTTGACTGGTCATAGGTAGTGCACTACATTTGACTGGTCATAGGTAGTGCACTACATTTGACTGGTCGTAGGTAGTGCACTACATTGGACTGGTCATAGGTAGTGCACTACATTTGACTGGTCATAGGTAGTGCACTACATTTGACTGGTCGTAGGTAGTGCACTACATTTGACTGGTCGTAGGTAGTGCACTACATTTGACTGGTCGTAGGTAGTGCACTACATTTGACTGGTCGTAGGTAGTGCACTACATTTGACTGGTCATAGGTAGTGCACTACATTTGACTGGTCATAGGTAGTGCACTACATTTGACTGGTCATAGGTAGTGCACTACATTTGACTGGTCATAGGTAGTGCACTACATTTGACTGGTCATAGGTAGTGCACTACATTTGACTGGTCATAGGTAGTGCACTACATTTGACTGGGGTTAGGTAGTGTACTACATTTGACTGGTCATAGGTAGTGCACTACATTTGACTGGTCATAGGTAGTGCACTACATTTGACTGGTCATAGGTAGTACACTACATTTGACTGGTCATAGGTAGTGCACTACATTTGACTGGTCATAGGTAGTGCACTACATTTGACTGGTCATAGGTAGTGCACTACATTTGACTGGTCATAGGTAGTGCACTACATTTGACTGGTCATAGGTAGTGCACTACATTTGACTGGTCATAGGTAGTGCACTACATTTGACTGGTCATAGGTAGTGCACTACATTTGACTGGTCATAGGTAGTGCACTACATTTGACTGTCATAGGTAGTGCACTACATTTGACTGGTCATAGGTAGTGCACTACATTTGACTGGTCATAGGTAGTGCACTACATTTGACTGGTCATAGGTAGTGCACTACATTTGACTGGGGTTAGGTAGTGTACTACATTTGACTGGTCATAGGTAGTGCACTACATTTGACTGGTCATAGGTAGTGCACTACATTTGACTGGTCATAGGTAGTACACTACATTTGACTGGTCATAGGTAGTGCACTACATTTGACTGGTCATAGGTAGTGCACTACATTTGACTGGGTCATAGGTAGTGCACTACATTTGACTGGTCATAGGTAGTGCACTACATTTGACTGGTCATAGGTAGTGCACTACATTTGACTGGTCATAGGTAGTGCACTACATTTGACTGGTCATCGGTAGTGCACTACATTTGACTGGTCATAGGTAGTGCACTACATTTGACTGGTCATAGGTAGTGCACTACATTTGACTGGTCATAGGTAGTGCACTACATTTGACTGGTCATAGGTAGTGCACTACATTGACTGGTCATAGGTAGTGCACTACATTTGACTGGTCATAGGTAGTGCACTACATTTGACTGGTCATAGGTAGTGCACTACATTTGACTGGTCATAGGTAGTGCACTACATTTGACTGGTCATAGGTAGTGCACTACATTTGACTGGTGATAGGTAGTGCACTACATTTGACTGGTCATAGGTAGTGCACTACATTTGACTGGTCATAGGTAGTGCACTACATTTGACTGGTCATAGGTAGTGCACTACATGTGACTGGTCATAGGTAGTGCACTACATTTGACTGGTCATAGGTAGTGCACTACATTGGACTGGTCATAGGTAGTGCACTACATTTGACTGGTCATAGGTAGTGCACTACATTTGACTGGTCATAGGTAGTGCACTACATTTGACTGGTCATAGGTAGTGCACTACATTTGACTGGTCGTAGGTAGTGCACTACATTTGACTGGTCGTAGGTAGTGCACTACATTTGACTGGTCATAGGTAGTGCACTACATTTGACTGGTCATAGGTAGTGCACTACATTTGACTGGTCATAGGTAGTGCACTACATTTGACTGGTCATAGGTAGTGCACTACATTTGACTGGTCATAGGTAGTGCACTACCTTTGACTGGTCATAGGTAGTGCACTACATTTGACTGGGGTTAGGTAGTGTACTACATTTGACTGGTCATAGGTAGTGCACTACATTTGACTGGTCATAGGTAGTGCACTACATTTGACTGGTCATAGGTAGTACACTACATTTGACTGGTCATAGGTAGTGCACTACATTTGACTGGTCATAGGTAGTGCACTACATTTGACTGGTCATAGGTAGTGCACTACATTTGACTGGTCATAGGTAGTGCACTACATTTGACTGGTCATAGGTAGTGCACTACATTTGACTGGTCATAGGTAGTGCACTACATTTGACTGGTCATAGGTAGTGCACTACATTTGACTGGTCATAGGTAGTGCACTACATTTGACCTGTCATAGGTAGTGCACTACATTTGACTGGTCATAGGTAGTGCACTACATTTGACTGGTCATAGGTAGTGCACTACATTTGACTGGTCATAGGTAGTGCACTACATTTGACTGGTCATAGGTAGTGCACTACATTTGACTGGTCATAGGTAGTGCACTACATTTGACTGGTCATAGGTAGTGCACTACATTTGACTGGTCATAGGTAGTGCACTACATTTGACTGGTCATAGGTAGTGCACTACATTTGACTGGGGTTAGGTAGTGTACTACATTTGACTGGTCATAGGTAGTGCACTACATTTGACTGGTCATAGGTAGTGCACTACATTTGACTGGTCATAGGTAGTACACTACATTTGACTGGTCATAGGTAGTGCACTACATTTGACTGGTCATAGGTAGTGCACTACATTTGACTGGGTCATAGGTAGTGCACTACATTTGACTGGTCATAGGTAGTGCACTACATTTGACTGGTCATAGGTAGTGCACTACATTTGACTGGTCATAGGTAGTGCACTACATTTGACTGGTCATCGGTAGTGCACTACATTTGACTGGTCATAGGTAGTGCACTACATTTGACTGGTCATAGGTAGTGCACTACATTTGACTGGTCATAGGTAGTGCACTACATTTGACTGGTCATAGGTAGTGCACTACATTTGACTGGTCATAGGTAGTGCACTACATTTGACTGGTCATAGGTAGTGCACTACATTTGACTGGTCATAGGTAGTGCACTACATTTGACTGGTCGTAGGTAGTGCACTACATTTGACTGGTCATAGGTAGTGCACTACATTTGACTGGTCATAGGTAGTGCACTACATTTGACTGGTCATAGGTAGTGCACTACATTTGACTGGTCATAGGTAGTGCACTACATTTGACTGGTCGTAGGTAGTGCACTACATTTGACTGGTCATAGGTAGTGCACTACATTTGACTGGTCATAGGTAGTGCACTACATTTGACTGGTCATAGGTAGTGCACTACATTTGACTGGTCATAGGTAGTGCACTACATTTGACTGGTCGTAGGTAGTGCACTACATTTGACTGGTCATAGGTAGTGCACTACATTTGACTGGTCGTAGGTAGTGCACTACATTTGACTGGTCGTAGGTAGTGCACTACATTTGACTGGTCATAGGTAGTGCACTACATTTGACTGGTCGTAGGTAGTGCACTACATTTGACTGGTCATAGGTAGTGCACTACATTTGACTGGTCATAGGTAGTGCACTACATTTGACTGGTCATAGGTAGTGCACTACATTTGACTGGTCATAGGTAGTGCACTACATTTGACTGGGGTTAGGTAGTGTACTACATTTGACTGGTCATAGGTAGTGCACTACATTTGACTGGTCATAGGTAGTGCACTACATTTGACTGGTCATAGGTAGTACACTTTGACTTTGACTACATTTGTCATAGGTAGTGCACTACATTTGACTGGTCATAGGTAGTGCACTACATTTGACTGGTCATAGGTAGTGCACTACATTTGACTGGTCATAGGTAGTGCACTACATTTGACTGGTCATAGGTAGTGCACTACATTTGACTGGTCATAGGTAGTGCACTACATTTGACTGGTCATAGGTAGTGCACTACATTTGACTGGTCATAGGTAGTGCACTACATTTGACCTGTCATAGGTAGTGCACTACATTTGACTGGTCATAGGTAGTGCACTACATTTGACTGGTCATAGGTAGTGCACTACATTTGACTGGTCATAGGTAGTGCACTACATTTGACTGGGGTTAGGTAGTGTACTACATTTGACTGGTCATAGGTAGTGCACTACATTTGACTGGTCATAGGTAGTGCACTACATTTGACTGGTCATAGGTAGTACACTACATTTGACTGGTCATAGGTAGTGCACTACATTTGACTGGTCATAGGTAGTGCACTACATTTGACTGGGTCATAGGTAGTGCACTACATTTGACTGGTCATAGGTAGTGCACTACATTTGACTGGTCATAGGTAGTGCACTACATTTGACTGGTCATAGGTAGTGCACTACATTTGACTGGTCATCGGTAGTGCACTACATTTGACTGGTCATAGGTAGTGCACTACATTTGACTGGTCATAGGTAGTGCACTACATTTGACTGGTCATAGGTAGTGCACTACATTTGACTGGTCATAGGTAGTGCACTACATTTGACTGGTCATAGGTAGTGCACTACATTTGACTGGTCATAGGTAGTGCACTACATTTGACTGGTGATAGGTAGTGCACTACATTTGACTGGTCATAGGTAGTGCACTACATTTGACTGGTCATAGGTAGTGCACTACATTTGACTGGTCATAGGTAGTGCACTACATTTGACTGGTCATAGGTAGTGCACTACATTTGACTGGTCATAGGTAGTGCACTACATTTGACTGGTCATAGGTAGTGCACTACATTTGACTGGTCATAGGTAGTGCACTACATTTGACTGGTCATAGGTAGTGCACTACATTTGACTGGTCATAGGTAGTGCACTACATTTGACTGGTCGTAGGACTAGGTAGTGCACTACATTTGACTGGTCGTAGTGCACTACATTTGACTGGTCGTAGGTAGTGCACTACATTTGACTGGTCGTAGGTAGTGCACTACATTTGACTGGTTGTAGGTAGTGCACTACATTTGACTGGTCATAGGTAGTGCACTACATTTGACTGGTCATAGGTAGTGCACTACCTTTGACTGGTCATAGGTAGTGCACTACATTTGACTGGGGTTAGGTAGTGTACTACATTTGACTGGTCATAGGTAGTGCACTACATTTGACTGGTCATCATAGGTAGTGCACTACATTTGACTGGTCATAGGTAGTACACTACATTTGACTGGTCATAGGTAGTGCACTACATTTGACTGGTCATAGGTAGTGCACTACATTTGACTGGTCATAGGTAGTGCACTACATTTGACTGGTCATAGGTAGTGCACTACATTTGACTGGTCATAGGTAGTGCACTACATTTGACTGGTCATAGGTAGTGCACTACATTTGACTGGTCATAGGTAGTGCACTACATTTGACTGGTCATAGGTAGTGCACTACATTTGACCTGTCATAGGTAGTGCACTACATTTGACTGGTCATAGGTAGTGCACTACATTTGACTGGTCATAGGTAGTGCACTACATTTGACTGGTCATAGGTAGTGCACTACATTTGACTGGTCATAGGTAGTGCACTACATTTGACTGGGGTTAGGTAGTGTACTACATTTGACTGGTCATAGGTAGTGCACTACATTTGACTGGTCATAGGTAGTGCACTACATTTGACTGGTCATAGGTAGTGCACTACATTTGACTGGTCATAGGTAGTGCACTACATTTGACTGGTCATAGGTAGTGCACTACATTTGACTGGTCATAGGTAGTGCACTACATTTGACTGGTCATAGGTAGTGCACTACATTTGACTGGTCATAGGTAGTGCACTACATTTGACTGGTCATAGGTAGTGCACTACATTTGACTGGTCATAGGTAGTGCACTACATTTGACTGGTCGTAGGTAGTGCACTACATTTGACTGGTCGTAGGTAGTGCACTACATTTGACTGGTCATAGGTAGTGCACTACATTTGACTGGTCGTAGGTAGTGCACTACATTTGACTGGTCGTAGGTAGTGCACTACATTTGACTGGTCGTAGGTAGTGCACTACATTTGACTGGTCATAGGTAGTGCACTACATTTGACTGGTCATAGGTAGTGCACTACATTTGACTGGTCATAGGTAGTGCACTACATTTTTTTTGACTGAGGACTTGATTGAAGCCTCGTGAATAACCACGTCAATGAAGAACACTTCTGGGAACAGTACGTTTGTTCGTTCACCAATCAGAAGCATGTAAAAGGTCAATCCGTTTGTCATTATTCTGAACATTGGTAAGGGTGTACTTCCTGTTCGTTACCTGGAAGGGGCTATTAGGAGTTTCATTGATGTTGAAGCAATGGATTTAATACAACATCATCTGGATGAGAGGATTCGTGTATTTCCCATTTATTAGGCTATATATTATACATAGTACACATTTATATATTATACATAGTACACATCTATATATTATACATAGTACACATCTATACATTATAGTACACATCTATATATTATACATAGTACACATTTATATATTATACATAGTACACATCTATATATTATACATAGTACACATCTATACATTATAGTACACATCTATATATTATACATAGTACACATTTATATATTATACATAGTACACATCTATATATTATACATAGTACACATCTATACATTATAGTACACATCTATATATTATACATAGTACACATCTATATATTATACATAGTACACATCTATATATTATACATAGTACACATCTATATATTATAGTACACATCTATATATTATACATAGTACACATTTATATATTATACATAGTACACATTTATATATTATACATAGTACACATCTATATATTATACATAGTACACATCTATATATTATACATAGTACACATCTATATATTATAGTACACATCTATATATTATACATAGTACACATCTATATATTATACATAGTACACATCTATATATTATAGTACACATCTATATATTATACATAGTACACATCTATATATTATACATAGTACACATCTATATATTATACATAGTACACATCTATATATTATACATAGTACACATCTATATATTATACATAGTACACATCTATATATTATACATAGTACACATCTATATATTATACATAGTACACATTTATATATTATACATAGTACACATCTATATATTATACATAGTACACATCTATATATTATACATAGTACACATCTATATATTATACATAGTACACATCTATATATTATAGTACACATCTATATATTATAGTACACATCTATATATTATACATAGTACACATCTATATATTATACATAGTACACATCTATATATTATACATAGTACACATCTATATATTATACATAGTACACATCTATATATTATACATAGTACACATCTATATATTATATATAGTACACATCTATATATTATACATAGTACACATCTATATATTATACATAGTACACATCTATATATTATACATCTATATATTATACATAGTACACATCTATATATTATACATAGTACACATCTATATATTATACATAGTACACATCTATATATTATACATAGTACACATCTATATATTATACATAGTACACATCTATATATTATACATAGTACACATCTATATATTATAGTATAGTACACATCTATATATTATAGTACATAGTATACACATCTATATATTATACATAGTACACATCTATATATTATACATAGTACACATCTATATTAATACATAGTACATATATATTATTATAGTACACATCTATATATTATGCATAGTACACATCTATATATTATGCATAGTACACATCTATATATTATACATAGTACACATCTATATATTATCTATATATTATACATAGTACACATCTATATATTATACATAGTACACATCTATATATTATACATAGTACACATCTATATATTATACATAGTACACATCTATATATTATACATAGTACACATCTATATATTATACATAGTACACATCTATATATTATACATAGTACACATCTATATATTATACATAGTACACATCTATATATTATACATATATATTATACATAGTACACATCTATATATTATACATAGTACACATCTATATATTATACATAGTACACATCTATATATTATACATAGTACATATATACACATCTATATATTATGCATAGTACACATCTATATATTATATACACATCTATATATTATACATAGTACACATCTATATATTATCTATATATTATACATAGTACACATCTATATATTATACATAGTACACATTTATATATTATACATAGTACACATCTATATATTATACATAGTACACATCTATATATTATACATAGTACACATCTATATATTATACATAGTACACATCTATATATTATACATAGTACACATCTATATATTATACATAGTACACATCTATATATTATACATAGTACACATCTATATATTATACATCTATATATTATACATAGTACACATCTATATATTATACATAGTACACATCTATATATTATACATAGTACACATCTATATATTATACATAGTACACATCTATATATTATAGTACACATCTATATATTATACATAGTACACATCTATATATTATACATAGTACACATTTATATATTATACATAGTACACATCTATATATTATACATAGTACACATCTATATATTATACATAGTACACATCTATATATTATACATAGTACACATCTATATATTATGTATAGTACACATCTATATATTATACATAGTACACATCTATATATTATACATAGTACACATCTATATATTATACATAGTACACATCTATATATTATACATAGTACACATCTATATATTATACATAGTACACATCTATATATTATACATAGTACACATCTATATATTATACATAGTACACATCTATATATTATGTATAGTACACATGTATATATTATACATAGTACACATTTATATATTATACATAGTACACATCTATATATTATACATAGTACACATCTATATATTATGTATAGTACACATGTATATATTATACATAGTACACATCTATATATTATAGTACACATCTATATATTATACATAGTACACATCTATATATTATCCATAGTACACATCTATATATTATACATAGTACACATCTATTTATTTATATATTATACATAGTACACATATATATTATACATAGTACACATCATATATTATACCATAGTAAAACTATATCTGGCCCCCATGGTGGAACAAACTCCCTCATAGTACACAATCTATAAACCCCACCTCTTCAAGGAATACCTAGGGTAGGTAAGTACACTTTATTATACATATTTAGATACAGCATTCCACTATATATATGTATAGTACACATTTATATATGTAAATGTATATATTATAGTATATATATTATACATAGTATAGTACACATCTATATATTATAGTACACATCTATATATTATACATAGTACACATATCTATATATTATACATAGTACACATCTATAAATTATAGTACACATCTATATATTATACATAGTACACATCTATATATTATACATAGTACACATCTATATATTATACATAGTACACATGTATATATTATACATAGTACACATTTATATATTATACATAGTACACATCTATATATTATACATAGTACACATCTATATATTATGTATAGTACACATGTATATATTATACACAGTACACAGGCTGTTAAGTCGTTTAAAAATGTATGTTAATGACCAATCCTGTTAAGAAAACCACATTATTTCAGTCTGATTGGTCCGTAAAGACACTAACCTGTCCATAATGATGTAGAAACTATAGACACTAACCTGTCCATAATGATGTATAAACTATAGACACTAACCTGTCCATAATGATGTATAAACTATAGACACTAACCTGTCCATAATGATGTAGAAACTATAGACACTAACCTGTCCATAATGATGTAGAAACTATAGACACTAACCTGTCCATAATGATGTAGAAACTATAGACACTAACCTGTCCATAATGATGTAGAAACTATAGACACTAACCTGTCCATAATGATGTAGAAACTATAGACACTAACCTGTCCATAATGATGTAGAAACTATAGACACTAACCTGTCCATAATGATGTATAAACTATGGACACTAACCTGTCCATAATGATGTAGAAACTATAGACACTAACCTGTCCATAATGATGGAGCAACTATAGACACTAACCTGTCCATAATGATGTAGAAACTATAGACACTAACCTGTCCATAATGATGTAGAAACTATAGACACTAACCTGTCCATAATGATGTAGAAACTATAGACACTAACCTGTCCATAATGATGTAGAAACTATAGACACTAACCTGTCCATAATGATGTAGAAACTATAGACACTAACCTGTCCATAATGATGTAGAAACTATAGACACTAACCTGTCCATAATGATGTAGAAACTATAGACACTAACCTGTCCATAATGATGTAGAAACTATAGACACTAACCTGTCCATAATGATGTAGAGACTATAGACACTAACCTGTCCATAATTATGTAGAAACTATAGACACTAACCTGTCCTAATGATCCCTAGAACTGTTTTAGACCTAACCTGACATCAACACTAGGATAGACTAGAGCAGGATTGTGCAAACTGTTTGGCTCGAGGGCCACTTCGGGATTTTGAAATTCAATGGAGGGCCTCATATTTTTTGGGGGGACCAATTGTTTGTTAAAATCGATCTGCGGCGGCTTCCCGAGTGGCGCAGCGGTCTAAGGCATCGCAGTGCTTGAGGCGTTACTAAAGACCCGGGTTCGATCCCAGCCTGTGTCACAGCTGGCCATGACTGGGAGACCTATGAGACGGCGCACAATTAGCCTAGCTTCGTCCGAGTTAGGAGAGGGTTTGGCAGGCCGAGATTTCCTTGTCACATCACGGTCTAGCGACTCTGACACTGTCGCCAGGTGTACGGTGTTTCCTCCGGCACATTGGTGCGGCTGGCTTAAGTGGGCATTGTGTTAAAAGGAGTACATTTAAAAAAATAATTTTATGTCTCTCGAGCCGCATTGAAGTGCCCGGTGGGCCGGTTACGGCCCGTGGGCCGTACTTTTCCTCCCTTTGGACTAGAGCATGCTTATATACAAGGCCTTTTCCTCTCCTGACATCAACAGTCATACTCCTGAGTTTCTATGTTATTGTCACATGGTCAAGGGATGGAGTCAGGGTGGAGTCAGGGCGGAGTCAGGGCGGAGTCAGGGAGGGGTCAGGGAGGAGTCAGGGAGGAGTCAGGGCGGAGTCAGCCTAGCGGAGTTAGGGAGGGTCAGGCAGGGAGATTTCCTTGTCACATCACGGTCTAGGAGTCAGGGGTGTAGGAGTGTTTCCTCCGGGAGGAGTCAGGGGCATTGTGTTAAAAGGAGTACATTTAAAAAAATAATTTTATGTCTCTCGAGCCGCATTGAAGTGCCCGAGGAGTCAGTGGGCCGTAAAGGCCTTTTCCTCTCCTGGAGTCAGGGAGGAGTCAGGGGATGGAGTCAGGGGCAGTCAGGGAACATTCAGGGAGGAGTCAGGGAGGGGTCAGGGAGGAGTCAGGGAGGAGTCAGGAAAGAGTCAGGGAGCATTCAGGGAACATTCAGGGAGGAGTCAGGGAGGAGTCTGGGAGGAGTCTGGGAGGAGTCAGGGAGGAGTCAAGTCGGAGTCAGGGCGGAGTCAGGGAGGAGTCAGGAAAGAGTCAGGGAGCATTCAGGGAACATTCAGGGAGGAGTCAGGGAGGAGTCAGGGAGGAGTCAAGGGGGCCACACTGACTATCTGTATGACCACTCCTTCTGCCCACTACTCTCCTATTCACTAGGAACCAAGCAAGAAGAAAACGGTCTGAAACAGGGAGGGACGACCTAAACGTGTCCAATAAGAAACACTCATTTTCATTATAGATTGCAAAGCGTTTTGCTACTGTGGACGCTTATGACTACGACCCTTGGCTGAAGAGAGCTAGGCAACGCTATGCTTTTATCAATTGCATACTCCCACCCCTCTCACCTTCTCTACTAATGGGTTTTGATAATGAGACGAGTGGAGAGAAGAGAGGACGCAGGGTTTTTGCAATTGAGAAAAGGCCCATGACTGTGAGCACTCCTCCCCTTCCTCCTCCTCCTCCTCCTCCTCTTCACCCCCCCCCCCAATGTAGCTGCTGCTGTGGGCTGGCCTCCCTCATCCCTCCTTACCTCCTCCCTCCTTCCCTCCTCAGGGCATCTTTATAAAGAGACTCCTGGTCTCACCATGGGAGGATCACTCGCAGACACAGGAGTCCACGGAGCCACAGGTGAGCTGAACAACCCAGTAGCTGCTCTGTGTGTTTCTCTCTCTCTCTCTGTCTCCCTCTTTCTCTGTGTCTCTCGCTGTCTCCCTCAGGCTCTCTCTGTCTATTTCTCTATCTTTATCTCTCTCTGTCTCTCTCTCCGTCACTTTCTCTGTATCTCTATCTCTCCGTCTCTTTCTCTCTCTCTCTCTCTCTCTGTCTCTCTTTCCTTGTATCTCTCTCTGTGTCTCTCTCTCTCTCTGTCTCTCTTTCCTTGTATCTCTCTCTGTGTCTCTCTCTCTGTCTCTCTTTCCTTGTATCTCTCTCTGTGTCTCTCTCGGTCTTCCTCTTTGTTGCTTTCTCTCTCCATCTCTTTCTCTCTCTGCCTCTAACTCTGTCTCTATCTCTCTCAGGTCTCTCTCTATCTCTCTCAGGTCTCTCTCTATCTCTTTCAAGTCTCTCTCTATCTCTCTCTGTCTCTGTCTCTATCTCTCTCTTTCTCTGTATCTCTCTCTCTGTCTCTCTGTCTCTCTCCCTGTCTCTGTCTCTCTCTCTCTCTCGGTCTCTCTCTTTCTCTGTATCTCTCTCTCTGTCTCTCTGTCTCTCTCCCTGTCTCTGTCTCTATCTCTCTCTGTCTCTCTCTATCTCTCTCTCTCTCTTTCTCTGTATCTCTCTCTCTGTCTCTCTGTCTCTCTGTCTCTCTGTCTCTCTCTCTCTCTCTCTGTCTCTTTCTCTCGCTGTCTTTCTGTCGCTCTCTGCCACTCTAACTCTCTCTTATTCGCTCTTTCTCACACACACACACACACACACACACACACACACACACACACACACACACACACACACACACACACACACACACACACACACACACACACACACACACACACACACTCACGCACGCACGCACGCACGCACGCACGCACGCACGCACGCACGCACGCACACACACACACACACACACACACACACACACACACACACACACACACACACACACACACACAACAAAACAAATGTGACTTGTCTAATATCTAATACTGTATGTTCCTCTGAGGTTCAGCCAAGCGCAAACAACTGGACACTTTGTCTAATGTAACTGCTGTTGTGGTCTGTGAGTGTGTCCTCTGTGTGTGTCAGTGTGTGTGTGTGTGTGTGACACTTTGTCTAATGTAACTGCTGTTGTGTGTGTGTGTGTGTGTGTGTGTGTGTGTGTGTGTGTGTGTGTGTGTGTGTGTGTGTGTGTGTGTGTGTGTGTGTGTGTGTGTGTGTGTGTGTGTGTGTGTGTGTGTTCTCTGATGTTCCAACGGCTACAATGCTTGAGGAGAAATTATGACTAAATCTGCAACTCTCTCAGATCTCGACACATCACTTGTAGATCACAATCAAATAGGCTGTTTTGCAATGCATTATGGTTAAAATAGCTCAAACAGAATGATTCGATATTTAAGTATGTTTGTACATTTTGTAAAAAGAAAAAAAAGAGAAAAAAAAGAGACTGTAGAAGACCTCAAACATTTAGTCATTTGTCAGTGATTTTAGGCAAAACAACGATGTTTACTTTTTAAAAAACCAAAGTTATTTAACTGTAATGACATAACCCCATCTATGTATGGCTCTTCCTCAGCTCTCTTCCTCAGTGAAGCAGCCATCAGTGAAGCAGCACTCAGTGAAGCAACACTCAGTGAAGCAGCACTCAGTGAAGCAGCCGTCAGTGAAGCAGCCATCAGTGAAGCAGTGAAGCAGCCGTCAGTGAAGCAGTGAAGCAGCCATCAGTGAAGCAGCACTCAGTGAAGCAGCACTCAGTGAAGCAGCCGTCAGTGAAGCAGCCATCAGTGAAGCAGCACTCAGTGAAGCAGCCATCAGTGAAGCAGTGAAGCAGCCATCAGTGAAGCAGTGAAGCAGCCGTCAGTGAAGCAGCCATCAGTGAAGCAGCACTCAGTGAAGCAGCCGTCAGTGAAGCAGCCGTGAAGCAGCCGTCAGTGAAGCAGTGAAGCAGCCGTCAGTGAAGCAGCCGTCAGTGAAGCAGCCGTCAGTGAAGCAGCCGTCAGTGAAGCAGCCGTTAGTGAAGCAGCACTCAGTGAAGCAGCCGTCAGTGAAGCAGTGAAGCAGCCATCAGTGAAGCAGCCATCAGTGAAGCAGCCGTCAGTGAAGCAGCCGTCAGTGAAGCAGCCGTCAGTGAAGCAGTGAAGCAGCCGTCAGTGAAGCAGCCGTCAGTGAAGCAGTGAAGCAGCCGTCAGTGAAGCAGCACTCAGTGAAGCAGCCGTCAGTGAAGCAGTGAAGCAGCCGTCAGTGAAGCAGCCGTCAGTGAAGCAGCCGTCAGTGAAGCAGCACTCAGTGAAGCAGCCGTCAGTGAAGCAGTGAAGCAGCCGTATGAAGCAGGTCAGTGAAGTATTCCCAGTAAGCTGCTGTGAAGCAGCCTCAGTCCAAGCTGGCTACAGTGACTGGTTCATGGAAACAGTTCAGTGAAGCAGCACTCCCATCCCGCAGCCTCAGTGAAGCAGTGAAGCACCGTTCTGAAGCTTCCATCAGTGAAAGCAGCACTCAGTGAAGCAGCCGTTTGTGAAGCAGTGAAGCAGCCGTTAGCAGTGAAGCAGCCGTCCAGTGAGAAAGAACAGTGGCATTTGTTCCAGAAAGCTGGAAGCAGCCATCAGTTAGCAGTGGATTGTTCCAGAAAGCTGGACCAGTGAAGCAGTTAGCAGTGGATTGTTCCGAAAGCTGGAAGTCAGTTCAGCAGTGGTCATTGTTTCCAGAAAGCTGGACCATCAGTTAGCTGGCTGGATTGTTCCAGAAAGCTGGACCAGTCAGTTAGCAGTGGATTGTTCCAGAAAGCTGAACCATCAGTTAGCAGTGGATTGTTCCAGAAAGCTGGATTAGTGGATTGTCCAGGTGAGAAAGAACAGTGGATTTGTTCCAGAAAGCTGGACCAGTCAGTTAGCAGTGGATTGTTCCAGAAAGCTGGACCAGTCAGTTAGCAGTGGATTGTTCCAGAAAGCTGGACCAGTCAGTTAGCAGTGGATTGTTCCAGAAAGCTGAACCATCAGTTAGCAGTGGATTGTTCCAGAAAGCTGGATCAGTCAGTTAGCAGTGGATTGTTCCAGAAAGCTGGATCAGTCAGTTAGCAGTGGATTGTTCCAGAAAGCTGGATCAGTCAGTTAGCAGTGGATTGTTCCAGAAAGCTGGACCAGTCAGTTAGCAGTGGATTGTTCCAGAAAGCTGGATCAGTCAGTTAGCAGTGGATTGTTCCAGAAAGCTGGATCAGTCAGTTAGCAGTGGATTGTTCCAGAAAGCTGGACCAGTCAGTTAGCAGTGGATTGTTCCAGAAAGCTGGATCAGTCAGTTAGCAGTGGATTGTTCCAGAAAGCTGGATCAGTCAGTTAGCAGTGGATTGTTCCAGAAAGCTGGACCAGTCAGTTAGCAGTGGATTGTTCCAGAAAGCTGGATCCCATCAGTTGCATTGATTAATTGATTGATTGACCTTTCGATCCAGGTAAAGGCTGGATCTCTCAGTTAGCAGTGGATTGTTCCAGAAAGCTGGGAGGAAGAGGAGTTAGCAGTGGATTGTTCCAGAAAGCTGGACGATCAGTTAGCAGTGGATTGTTCCAAAAGCTGGTATGACAGTCAGTTACATCATTGTTCCATGAAAGCTGGAACATCAGTCAGTTAGCAGTGATTGTTCACAGAAAGCTGACCAGGTGAATTAGCAGTGAATTGTTCCAGAAAGCTGGACTCAGCCAGTTAGCAGTGGATTGTTCCAGAAAGCTGGACCACTCAACATTAGCAGTGGATTGTTCCAGAAAGCTGGTCCAGTCAGTTAGAACACCAGTGGTTTGTTCCAGAAAGCTGGAGACCAGTCAGTTAGCAGTGGATTGTTCCAGAAGGGACATTCAGTCACTTAGCCAGTGGATTGTTAAGGCTTAGGTGATGGTTAGGTTAAGGTTAGGATTGTTCCAGAAAGCTGGAGTTAGGAGTCAGTTAGCAGTGGATTGTTCCAGAAAGCTGGACCAGTCAGTTAGGTGGATTGTTCCAGAAAGCTGGATCAGGGTCAGTTAGCAGTGGATTGTTCCAGAAAGCTGGATCAGTCAGTTAGCAGTGGATTGTTCCAGAAAGCTGAATCAGTCAGTTAGCAGTGGATTGTTCCAGAAAGCTGGAAGGGTCAGTCAGTTAGCAGTGGATTGTTCCAGGTTAAGCTGGGTTAGGAGTTAGCAGTGGATTGTTCCAGAAAGCTGGATCAGTCAGTTAGCAGTGGATTGTTCCAGAAAGCTGGATCAGTCAGTTAGCAGTGGATTGTTCCAGAAAGCTGGGTTAGTCAGTTAGCAGTGGATTGTTCCAGGTTAGCTGGTTAGTCAGTTAGCAGTGGATTGTTCCAGAAAGCTGGGTTAGTCAGTTAGCAGTGGATTGTTCCAGAAAGCTGGACCAGGAGTCAGTTAGCAGTGGATTGTTCCAGAAAGCTGGGTTAGGGTCAGTTAGCAGTGGATTGTTCCAGGAGTTAGCTGGATTAGTCAGTTAGCAGTGGATTGTTCCAGAAAGCTGGACCAGTCAGTTAGCAGTGGATTGTTCCAGAAAGCTGGATCAGTCAGTTAGCAGTGGATTGTTCCAGAAAGCTGGAGTTAGGAGTCAGTTAGCAGTGGATTGTTCCAGAAAGCTGGAGGAGTCAGTTAGCAGTTAGGATTGTTCCAGAAAGCTGGACCAGTCAGTTAGCAGTGGATTGTTCCAGAAAGCTGGACCAGGAGTTAGCAGTGGATTGTTCCAGAAAGCTGGACCAGTCAGCAGGCAGTGGATTGTTCAGGAAGCTGGACCAGTCAGTTAGCAGTGGATTGTTCCAGAAAGCTGGATCAGTCAGTTAGCAGTGGATTGTTCCAGAAAGCTGGATCAGTCAGTTAGCAGTGGATTGTTCCAGAAAGCTGGATCAGTCAGTTAGCAGTGGATTGTTCCAGAAAGCTGGATCAGTCAGTTAGCAGTGGATTGTTCCAGAAAGCTGGACCAGTCAGTTAGCCCAGCTAACGTTTTGATTGAAGTCATTCCGTCTCTAGGAAACGATCCCATTCTGATTGATTGATTAATTGATTGACCTTTCGTTTCTCCCCTCAGGTAAAGGTTCTCTCTCTAGAGGGGATCCTGTTGGTTTCCGCTTAGAGTCTGAGGAGGAAGAGGAGAAGGAGGAGGAGCTGCTGATGGACATGGAAACCTACGATGAGGTAGATCAATAAACTATTTAAATCATTACTCGTTGTGTATGACAGCGTGCAACGTGTACATCACTTTAACATGTTTTTACGGCTGGAACATCATGTGAGTTGATGGTACACTGAGTTTACGAAACACCTTTCTACGACTGACCAGGTGAATCCAGGTGAAACCTATGATCCCTTATCGATGCCACTTCAGCCAGTGTAGATGAAGTGGAGGAGACAGGGGGTGGGGGGTTAGGGGGGTACAACTCAACATTAAGGTGGTATTCCTTAATGTTTTGTCCACTCGGTGTAGAACACCAGTGTGTTTAGGGTTCACTACTGTGTACTTATGGAGACCAGACGTTCTACCAAGGGTTAGGAGTTAGGAGTTAGGGTTAGGGTTAGGAGTTAGGGTTAGTGTGCTTATTTAGGCTTTAGGTTAGGTTAGGTTAAGGGTTAGGGTTAGGGTTAGGAGTTAGGAGTTAGGGTTAGGGTTAGAGTTAGGGTTAGGGTTAGGGTTAGGAGTTAGGAGTTAGGGTTAGGAGTTAGGAGTTAGGGTTAGGGTTAGGGTTAGGGTTAGGAGTTAGGGTTAGGAGTTAGGAGTTAGGGTTAGGAGTTAGGGTTAGGAGTTAGGGTTAGGGTTAGGGTTAGGGTTAGGGTTAGGGTTAGGAGTTAGGAGTTAGGGTTAGGAGTTAGGAGTTAGGAGTTAGGGTTAGGGTTAGGAGTTAGGGTTAGGAGTTAGGGTTAGGAGTTAGGAGTTAGGGTTAGGAGTTAGGGTTAGGAGTTAGGAGGGTTAGGGTTAGGGTTAGGGTTAGGAGTTAGGGTTAGGGTTAGGGTTAGGGTTAGGGTTAGGGTTAGGGTTAGGGTTAGGGTTAGGGTTAGGGTTAGGGTTAGGTTAGTTAGGGTTAGGAGTTAGGGTTAGGGTTAGGAGTTAGGGTTAGGGTTAGGGTTAGGGTTAGGGTTAGGAGTTAGGGTTAGGGTTAGGTGGTTAGGTTAAGGGTTAGGGTTAGGAGTTAGGGTTAGGAGTTAGGAGTTAGGGTTAGGTTTAAGAGTTAGGGTTAGGAGTTAGGGTTAGGAGTTAGGAGTTAGGGTTAGGGTTAGGGTTAGGGTTAGGAGGTTAGGAGTTAGGGTTAGGAGTTAGGGTTAGGTTTAGGAGTTAGGGTTAGGAGTTAGGGTTAGGAGTTAGGGTTAGGAGTTAGGGTTAGGTTTAGGAGTTAGGGTTAGGTTTAGGGTTAGGAGTTAGGGTTAGGTTTAAAAGTTAGGGTTAGGAGTTAGGGTTAGGGTTAGGAGTTAGGGTCAGGAGTTAGGGTTAGGAGTTAGGGTTAGGTTTAGGAGTTAGGGTTAGGTTTAGGGTTAGGAGTTAGGGTTAGGGTTAGGGTTAGGGTTAGGGTTAGGGTTAGGGTTAGGAGTTAGGGTTAGGTTTAGGAGTTAGGTTTAGGAGTTAGGGTTAGGAGTTAGGGTTAGGGTTAGGAGTTAGGGTTAGGGTTAGGAGTTAGGGTTAGGAGTTAGGGTTAGGGTTAGGTTTAGGAGTTAGGGTTAGGAGTTAGGGTTAGGAGTTAGGGTTAGGGTTAGGAGTTAGGGTTAGGTTTAGGTTTAGGAGTTAGGGTTAGGAGTTAGGGTTAGGAGTTAGGGTTAGGAGTTAGGGTTAGGGTTAGGAGTTAGGGTTAGGGTTAGGTTTAGTAGTTAGGGGCTAGGGTTAGGAGTTAGGGTTAGAGGTTAGGGTTAGGAGTTAGGGTTAGGGTTAGGAGTTAGGGTTAGGAGTTAGGGTTAGGAGTTAGGGTTAGGGGTTAGGGTTAGGAGTTAGGGTTAGGGTTAGGAGTTAGGGTTAGGAGTTAGGGTTAGGAGTTAGGGTTAGGGTTAGGAGTTAGGGTTAGGTTTAGGTTTAGTAGTTAGGGGCTAGGGTTAGGAGTTAGGGGTTAGAGGTTAGGGTTAGGAGTTAGGAGTTAGGAGTTAAGGTTAAGGTCAGGCGTTAGGGGTTAGAGTTAGGAGTTAAGGGCTAGGGTTAGGAGTTAGGGGTTAGAGGATAGGGTTAGGGTTAGGAGTTAAGGTGAGGAGGTAGGGGTTAGGGGTTAGGAGTTAGGAGTTAAGGGTTAGGAGTTAAGGGTTAGGAGTTAGGAGCTAGGGGTTAAGGGTTAGGGTTAGGAGTTAAGGTGAGGAGGTAGGGGTTAGGGGTTAGGAGTTAGGAGTTAAGGGTTAGGAGTTAAGGGTTAGGAGTTAGGAGCTAGGGGTTAAGGTTTAGGGTTAGGAGTTAGGGGTTAGGAGTTAGGAGCTAGGGGTTAAGGTTTAGGGTTAGGAGTTAGGGGTTAAGGTTATGTTAAGAGTTTGGGAAAAATTGATTTTGAATGAGAATCAGTTGTTTGGTCCCCACAAGGATAGTAAAACAAACGTGTGTGTGTGTGTCCATCTGTCTGTCTGTATGTGTGGTGTCTACTGTCTGTCTGTATGTGTGGTGTCTACTGTCTGTCTGTATGTGTGGTGTCCATCTGTCTGTCTGTCTGTATGTGTGGTGTCCATCTGTCTGTCTGTATGTGTGGTGTCTACTGTCTGTCTGTATGTGTGGTGTCTACTGTCTGTCTGTATGTGTGGTGTCTACTGTCTGTCTGTATGTGTGGTGTCTACTGTCTGTCTGTCTGTATGTGTGGTGTCCATCTGTCTGTCTGTATGTGTGTGTCCATCTGTCTGTCTGTATGTGTGGTGTCCATCTGTCTGTCTGTATGTGTGGTGTCTACTGTCTAACATTCTGTCCAGGGGCTGTACTTGTACATCAAAGCAACATCAAGCTGCCTCACGCTATAGAAACAGAGACTCCTGCCCTCTGGCTCCTTCTGGGTCGGACCAGGCTAACTGGCTGGGTCATACATTCCACCAGGTTGAGGCTGTGCAGCTGTGGGAGCAGAGCCATGAGTTCTCCCTGTCGCTGTATCCTCTCACCAGCAGTCCTGTCTGGGCAACACGCTGCCCTGCTGTAATGGGTCCCCCCCCTCCCTCCCCCTCCCTCCCTCCCTCCCTCCCTCCCTCCCTCCCTCCCTCCCTCCCTCCACTGTGTAACATTGGTCCTGTCTGTGTTCTGGGTCCCCTCCCTCCCTCCCTCCACTGTGTAACATTGGTCCTGTCTGTGTTCTGGGTCCCCTCCCTCCCTCCCTCCCTCCCTCCCTCCCTCCCTCCCTCCCTCCCTCCCTCCCTCCCTCCCTCCCTCCCTCCCTCCCTCCCTCCCTCCCTCCCTCCACTGTCTAACATTGGTCCTGTCTGTGTTCTGGGTCCCCCCTCCCTCCCTCCCTCCCTCCCTCCCTCCCTCCCTCCCTCCCTCCCTCCCTCCCTCCCTCCCTCCCCTCCCTCCCTCCCTCCACTGTCTAACATCGGTCCTGTCTGTGTTCTGTCTCGTCTGTCCATCTACCAGGATGTTGCTGAGGCGATGCAGCTGCAGAGCAGGGCCATGCGTTCTCCCCGTCGCTGTATTCCCCACCAGCAGTCCTGTCTGGGTAACACGCTGCCCTGCTGCGACCCCTGCGATACCCGCTACCCCAGAATGTTCGGCTCCATCTGCTACTGCCGTCGGACGGCCTGCGCCGGCGCTCACAGGCGTCCCTAAAACACTCCTAGAAAACCCTCTACGCCCCCCCCCCCTCTCACGGTGGGGCCCCTTTCTCTGCCAGTCTACAGTCAGTATCTAATCCATATCCGCAAGGCTTGATTTTATGAGCACGCAAACACAGACTATACATCCCAGGATGCATCAGTGAGACCGGCCAATAGGACACTCTCGTCACGTTGTATTTTCTTCTTGATGTTAACTCTGGTTGTGTTTTATTTTCTATTTGATTTTTTTCCCCGATAGGTTAGATGGATGTTACGTTGGGTGTACATTTATCGTTCAATGAAAGTCGAAAGACAAAATCAATCTCTAAAAAGGTAATATAATTGTCTTAAAAAAATATTGGCTAAGATTTATTTTTTTTGTTAATTATTTTTAATCTTAAAAACAACTGAGAACATATTTATTTTTTAAAGAGACCATAATGTAAAATACTTACATTACTCAAATCAAAAGTTGACATTTAACATTTTGTTTAATGATTTGAAATAGTGAATCAGGTTCTGTATGTTTATCATGTGCCCAGAGTCTGAACAGTAGTCCAATTGTGAGGCAGAACAGTTTCTGCTACGTGGTTTAAGACTCCAGTATGTGAAACTCGCATAATGAATGATATATATATATATATTTAAATATCTGTAGTTGACAATATATATTCCATAATAGGGAAACAGATTTAGGTAAGTTAAAGAAATCAGTGCAAATAGTAATTTATTGTATCTCATGAATGAAAATGAAATAATAAAAAAAAGTAATTATTTTGTGTCATAGAAAAGAAAAATGGTCTCTATGACGATGATCCATTACATCATATACTAGGGGATATCTCCTTTAGGATTCATAAACACACTGTGATGATCCATTACATCATATACTAGAGGATATCTCCTTTAGGATTCATAAACACACTGTGATGATACATTACATCATATACTAGAGGATATCTCCTTTAGCATTCATAAACACACTGTGATGATCCATTACATCATATACTAGAGGATATCTCCTTTAGCATTCATAAACACACTGTGATGATACATTACATCATATACTAGGGGATATCTCCTTTAGGATTCATAAACACACTGTGATGATACATTACATCATATACTAGGGGATATCTCCTTTAGGATTCATAAACACACTGTGATGATACATTACATCATATACTAGAGGATATCTCCTTTAGGATTCATAAACACACTGTGATGATACATTACATCATATACTAGAGGATATCTCCTTTAGGATTCATAAACACACTGTGATGATACATTACATCATATACTAGAGGATATCTCCTTTAGGATTCATAAACACACTGTGATGATACATTACATCATATACTAGGGGATATCTCCTTTAGGATTCATAAACACACTGTGATGATACATTACATCATATACTAGAGGATATCTCCTTTAGGATTCATAAACACACTGTGATGATACATTACATCATATACTAGAGGATATCTCCTTTAGGATTCATAAACACACTGTGATGATACATTACATCATATACTAGAGGATATCTCCTTTAGGATTCATAAACACACTGTGATGATACATTACATCATATACTAGAGGATATCTCCTTTAGGATTCATAAACACACTGTGATGATACATTACATCATATACTAGAGGATATCTCCTTTAGGATTCATAAACACACTGTGATGATACATTACATCATATACTAGGGGATATCTCCTTTAGGATTCATAAACACACTGTGATGATACATTACATCATATACTAGAGGATATCTCCTTTAGGATTCATAAACACACTGTGATGATCCATTACATCATATACTAGGGGATATCTCCTTTAGGATTCATAAACACACTGTGATGATACATTACATCATATACTAGGGGATATCTCCTTTAGGATTCATAAACACACTGTGATGATACATTACATCATATACTAGAGGATATCTCCTTTAGCATTCATAAACACACTGTGATGATACATTACATCATATACTAGGGGATATCTCCTTTAGGATTCATAAACACACTGTGATGATACATTACATCATATACTAGGGGATATCTCCTTTAGGATTCATAAACACACTGTGATGATACATTACATCATATACTAGGGGATATCTCCTTTAGGATTCATAAACACACTGTGATGATACATTACATCATATACTAGGTGGATATCTCCTTTAGGATTCATAAACACACTGTGATGATACATTACATCATATACTAGGGATATCTCCTTTAGGATTCATAAACACACTGTGATGATACATTACATCATATACTAGGGATATCTCCTTTAGCATTCATAAACACACTGTGATGATACATTACATCATATACTAGGGGATATCTCCTTTAGGATTCATAAACACACTGTGATGATACATTACATCATATACTAGGGATATCTCCTTTAGGATTCATAAACACACTGTGATGATACATTACATCATATACTAGGGGATATCTCCTTTAGGATTCATAAACACACTGTGATGATACATTACATCATATACTAGAGGATATCTCCTTTAGGATTCATAAACACACTGTGATGATACATTACATCATATACTAGAGGATATCTCCTTTAGGATTCATAAACACACTGTGATGATACATTACATCATATACTAGGGATATCTCCTTTAGGATTCATAAACACACTGTGATGATACATTACATCATATACTAGGGGATATCTCCTTTAGGATTCATAAACACACTGTGATGATCCATAAATCATATACTAGGGATATCTCCTTTGGCAGCCTCTAGGTGATATCTCCACTAAATGGCAGCCTCTAGGTGATATCGATTCATAAACACACTGTGATATACATTACCACTAGGGATATCTCCACTAAATGGCAGCCTTTAGGTGATATCACTAAATGGCAGCACTCTAGGTGATATCATTAAATGGCAGCCTCTAGGTGATATCACCACTAAATGGCAGCCTCTAGGTGATATCTCCAATGGCATTAATAAATGGCAGCCTCTGCCACTAAATCAGCCTAGGTGATATCTCCACTAAATGGCAGCCTCTAGGTGATATCTCCACTAAATGGCAGCCTCTAGGTGATATCTCCACTAAATGGCAGCCTCTAGGTGATATCACCACTAAATGGCAGCCTCTAGGTGATATCACCACTAAATGGCAGCCTCTAGGTGATATCACCACTAAATGGCAGCCTCTAGGTGATATCTCCACTAAATGGCAGCCTCTAGGTGATATCACCACTAAATGGCAGCCTCTAGGTGATATCACCACTAAATGGCAGCCTCTAGGTGATATCTCCACTAAATGGCAGCCTCTAGGTGATATCACCACTAAATGGCAGCCTCTAGGTGATATCACCACTAAATGGCAGCCTCTAGGTGATATCACTCCACTAAATGGCAGCCTCTAGGTGATATCTCCACTAAATGGCAGCCTCTAGGTGATATCACCACTAAATGGCAGCCTCTAGGTGATATCACCACTAAATGGCAGCCTCTAGGTGATATCACCACTAAATGGCAGCCTCTAGGTGATATCACCACTAAATGGCAGCCTCTAGGTGATATCACCACTAAATGGCAGCCTCTAGGTGATATCACCACTAAATGGCAGCCTCTAGGTGATATCACCACTAAATGGCAGCCTCTAGGTGATATCACCACTAAATGGCAGCCTCTAGGTGATATCTCCACTAAATGGCAGCCTCTAGGTGATATCACCACTAAATGGCAGCCTCTAGGTGATATCTCCACTAAATGGCAGCCTCTAGGTGATATCTCCACTAAATGGCAGCCTCTAGGTGATATCTCCACTAAATGGCAGCCTCTAGGTGATATCTCCACTAAATGGCAGCCTCTAGGTGATATCTCCACTAAATGGCAGCCTCTAGGTGATATCACCACTAAATGGCAGCCTCTAGGTGATATCTCCACTAAATGGCAGCCTCTAGGTGATATCTCCACTAAATGGCAGCCTCTAGGTGATATCTCCACTAAATGGCAGCCTCTAGGTGATATCTCTTTTGGCATGCATAACACACTCACACTGCCTAACGCACTAGTCTGGATCGGAGACTACTGCCCCTTAAAGGTCAACACGACTGCCCCTTAAAGATCAACGCTACTGCCCCTTAAAGGTCAAGACAACTGCCCTTTTATGGTCAACACGGCTGCCCTCTAAAGGTCAACACTACCACTCTGGGTATTCTCTAACACCCTGAGACAACCACTCTGGGTATTCTCTAACACCCTGAGACAACCACTCTGGGTATTCTCTAACACCCTGAGACAACCACTCTGGGTATTCTCTAACACCCTGAGACAACCACTCTGGGTATTCTCTAACACCCTGAGACAACCATTCTGGGTATTCTCTAACACCCTGAGACAACCACTCTGGGTATTCTCTAACACCCTGAGACAACCACTCTGGGTATTCTCTAACACACTGAGACAATGACTCTGGGTATTCTCTAACACCCTGAGACAACCACTCTGGGTATTCTCTAACACCCTGAGACAACCACTCTGGGTATTCTCTAACACCCTGAGACAACCACTCTGGGTATTCTCTAACACCCTGAGATAACCACTCTGGGTATTCTCTAACACCCTGAGACAACCCCTCTGGGTATTCTCTAACACCCTGAGACAACCCCTCTGAGTATTCTCTAACACCCTGAGACAACCACTCTGGGTATTCTCTAACACCCTGAGACAACCACTCTGGGTGTTCTCTAACACCCTGAGACAACCACTCTGGGTATTCTCTAACACACTGAGACAACGACTCTGGGTATTCTCTAACACCCTGAGACAACCACTCTGGGTATTCTCTAACACCCTGAGACAACCACTCTGGGTATTCTCTAACACCCTGAGACAACCACTCTGGGTATTCTCTAACACCCTGAGACAACCACTCTGGGTATTCTCTAACACCCTGAGACAACCACTCTGGGTATTCTCTAACACCCTGAGACAACCACTCTGGGTATTCTCTAACACCCTGAGACAACCACTCTGGGTATTCTCTAACACCCTGAGACAACCACTCTGGGTATTCTCTAACACCCTGAGACAACCACTCTGGGTATTCTCTAACACCCTGAGACAACCACTCTGGGTATTCTCTAACACCCTGAGACAACCACTCTGGGTATTCTCTAACACCCTGAGACAACCACTCTGGGTATTCTCTAACACCCTGAGACAACCACTCTGGGTATTCTCTAACACCCTGAGACAACCACTCTGGGTATTCTCTAACACCCTGAGACAACCACTCTGGGTATTCTCTAACACCCTGAGACAACCACTCTGGGTATTCTCTAACACCCTGAGACAACCACTCTGGGTATTCTCTAACACCCTGAGACAACCACTCTGGGTATTCTCTAACACCCTGAGACAACCACTCTGGGTATTCTCTAACACCCTGAGACAACCACTCTGGGTATTCTCTAACACCCTGAGACTACCACTCTGGGTATTCTCTAACACCCTGAGACAACCACTCTGGGTATTCTCTAACACCCTGAGACAACCACTCTGGGTATTCTCTAACACCCTGAGACAACCACTCTGGGTATTCTCTAACACCCTGAGACAACCACTCTGGGTATTCTCTAACACCCTGAGACAACCACTCTGGGTATTCTCTAACACCCTGAGACAACCACTCTGGGTATTCTCTAACACCCTGAGACAACCACTCTGGGTATTCTCTAACACCCTGAGACAACCACTCTGGGTATTCTCTAACACCCTGAGACAATGACTCTGGGTATTTCCCCAGCGTATCCCTACTGGTTCTCTTCACATGACACCAAAGTCTGATGTGGTGAGTCAACAAGGCAGGCTTTATGCTTTGTGTCTCCCTGGGCTTTGTAGGCCACCAGCTGACACCCTCACTACATCACTAATAAACACATCAAACATCTTCTTCTCAATAAGACCTGGGTTCAAACATGATTTGATATCTGTCAAATACCTTTGAGCGTTTAATCTAGCCTAGTTGGACAAGATTTGCCTTTTTTTGTAACTATTCTGTTGTTCAGCTCAACTATTCAGCTCAATGATTTTAAATAGTATTTGAACCCAGGGGGTTTATGGGAAGACAGTGTTAGGCCTCAGTTTTTTTTAACTAGGCAAGTCAGTTTAGAACAAATTCTTATTTCACAATGACGGCCTACCAAGGCCAGACCTGTGGGACTCCTGATCACAGCTGGTTGTGATACAGCCTGGAATGGAACCGGGGTCTGTAGTGACTCCTCTAGCACTGAGATGCAGTACCTTAGACCACTGTGATACAGCCTGGAATTGAACCAGGGTCTGTAGTGACGCCTCTAGCACTGAGAAGTAGTGACTTAGACCACTGTGATACAGCCTGGAATTGAACCAGGGTCTGTAGTGACGCCTCTAGCACTGAGATGCAGTACCTTAGACCACTGTGATACAGCCTGGAATTGAACCAGGGTCTTTAGTGACGCCTCTAGCACTGAGATGCAGTACCTTAGACCACTGTGATACAGCCTGGAATTGAACCAGGGTCTGTAGTGACGCCTCTAGCACTGAGATGCAGTACCTTAGACCACTGTGATACAGCCTGGAATTGAACCAGGGTCTGTAGTGACGCCTCTAGCACTGAGAAGTAGTGACTTAGACCGCTGTGATACAGCCTGGAATTGAACCAGGGTCTGTAGTGACGCCATCTAGCACTGAGATGCAGTGACTCTTGACCACTGTGATACAGCCTGGAATTGAACCAGGGTCTGTAGTGACGCCTCTAGCACTGAGAAGTAGTGACTTAGACCGCTGTGATACAGCCTGGAATTGAACCAGGGTCTGTAGTGACGCCTCTAGCACTGAGATGCAGTACTTAGACCACTGTGATACAGCCTGGAATTGAACCAGGGTCTTTAGTGACGCCTCTAGCACTGAGATGCAGTACCTTAGACCACTGTGATACAGCCTGGAATTGAACCAGGGTCTGTAGTGACGCCTCTAGCACTGAGAAGTAGTGACTTAGACCGCTGTGATACAGCCTGGAATTGAACCAGGGTCTGTAGTGACGCCATCTAGCACTGAGATGCAGTGACTCTTGATGCTCTGACTTAGGTAACCTGGTTTCTCTTTTGAGTTGTGGGTGTTTGTTTTCCGTGTCTGCGTTTGGTCGACACGCTACGGTTTCGGTTTAGTTAATTCACGTTGTCGTTTATTCTTTTGTTCAGTGTTCATGATTCTTATTAAATATTATGGACACTTACCACGCTGCGCATTGGTCCTCCGATCCTTCCTACTACTCCTCCTCGTCCTTTCGAATTACTTTGATTGTGACTATGAATATACTGTAGTTTAGTTATTTAGGGGTCTTTCAATAATCACTCTCATAATAGTTGTTTACTATTTGGTTATTAGGATCCCCATTAGCTTTGGCAGAAGCTGCTCTTCCTGGGGTCCACAAAAACAAGACAAGTTACATGACAAGTTGCTGAACTCATGGACCGTCAGAGGTCTTGTTTGGTTAAGTCTTCGTTGGTGAGGGAAATGACTGTACATTATCTGACTGTGAGCCAATTATACTTCAAATTGCTGTGAAACATTGTGCTTTGAATTAAGAGCACTCGTCTAACGACTGAGCTGTTACCAATGTGATGGACCGTGCTATCTCTTCATTCAAAGACTCATGGACACTCTCACTGACAGTTGTGGCTGCTTTGCGCGATGTATTGTTGTCTCTACCTTCTTGCCCTCTGTGCCCAATTATGTTTGTACCATGTTTGTGCTGCTACCATGTTGTATTGCTACCATGTTGTTGTTTTATTGCTACCATGTTGTGTTGCCCATGTTGTTGTCATGTTGTATTGCTACCATGTTGTTGTCATGTTGTGCTGCTACCATGCTGTGTTGCTACCATGTTGTTATCATGTTGTATTGCTACCATGTTGTTGTCATATTGTGCTGCTACCATGTTGTTGCCATGTTGTGTTGCTACCATGTTGTGTTGCTGCCATGTTGTGTTGCTACCATGTTATCATGTTGTGTTGCTACCATGTTGTTGTCATGTTGTGCTGCTACCATGCTGTGTTGCTACCATGTTGTTATCATGTTGTGTTGCTACCATGTTGTTGTCATATTGTGCTGCTACCATGTTGTTATCATGTTGTATTGCTACCATGTTGTTGTCATGTTGTGCTGCTACCATGCTGTGTTGCTACCATGTGTGTTATCATGTTGTATTGCTACCATGTTGTTGTCATGTTGTGCTGCTACCATGCTGTGTTGCTACCATGTTGTTATCATGTTGTGCTACCATGTTGTTGTCATATTGTGCTGCTACCATGTTGTTGCCATGTTGTGTTGCTACCATGTTGTGTTGCTGCCATGTTGTGTTGCTACCATGTTGTTGTCATGTTGTATTGCTACCATGTTGTTGTCATATTGTGCTGCTACCATGTTGTTGCCATGTTGTTTTGCTACCATGTTGTGTTGTGCCATGTTGTGTTGTTACCATGCTTGTTGTCATGTTGTGCTGCTACCATGTTGTTATCATGTTGTATTGCTACCATGTTGTTGTCATATTGTGCTGCTACCATGTTGTTGCCATGTTGTGTTGCTACCATGCTGTGTTGCTGCATGTTGTGTTGCTACCATGTTGTTGTCATGTTGTGCTGCTACCATGCTGTGTTGCTACCATGTTGTTATCATGTTGTATTGCTACCATGTTGTTGTCATATTGTGTGCTACCATGCTGTGTTGCTACCATGTTGTTATCATGTTGTAGTGCTACCATGTTGTTGTCATATTGTGCTGCTACCATGCTGTGTTGCTACCATGTTGTTATCATGTTGTATTGCTACCATGTTGTTGTCATATTGTGCTGCTACCATGCTGTGTTGCTACCATGTTGTTATCAAGTTGTATTGCTACCATGTTGTTGTCATATTGTGCTGCTACCATGTTGTTGTCATGTTGTGCTGCTACCATGTTGTTTATCAGTTGTGGGCTGCATGTTGTTGTCATGTTGTGTTGCTACCATTTGTGTCTGTCATGGGCTTTACCATGTCTGTGGGTTGTGTCTTAGGAGGTTGAGAGGGAGGATTTGTGTCTGTTCCTTTATCAGTCTGTGGGCTGCAGTCTTAGGAGGTTGAGAGGGAGGATTTGTGTCTGTTCCTTTATCAGTCTGTGGGCTGCAGTCTTAGGAGGTTGAGAGGGAGGATTTGTGTCTGCTCCTTTATCAGTCTGTGGGCTGCAGTCTTAGGAGGTTGAGAGGGAGGATTTGTGTCTGTTCCTTTATCAGTCTGTGGGCTGCAGTCTTAGGAGGTTGAGAGGGAGGATTTGTGTCTGCTCCTTTATCAGTCTGTGGGCTGCAGTCTTAGGAGGTTGAGAGGGAGGATTTGTGTCTGTTCCTTTATCAGTCTGTGGGCTGCAGTCTTAGGAGGTTGAGAGGGAGGATTTGTGTCTGTTGCTTTATCAGTCTGTGGGCTGTAGTTTACACTTTTCCTCCTCCCCTCGGGTTTGTATGGGCGGAGTTTCGTGCTTTCCATGATGACATCACCTTGCGGTAATAGACCAATAATAAAGAGAGTTCAAAACCTCTCTGCCAATAACAGCTAGTTTACACTTTTCCTCCTCCCCTCTCAGTTTACTCCAAGTCAGGCCTAGAAAAATGATTGCTTGATAAATGTTTTTTTTTTTTTTTTGCTAATAAGCACATTTTGGCAATTGTTTTTTTCATGGAAATCTATTACACGAAGTTTGTTGCGACTTCCATGAATGGTGAGTGGAGGAGTCGAGCGCAGAGAGCAGGTCATTCCGTACGTGGATCTTTTATTCCAACGACAGCGGAGACACAAGGGCGCATGAAACAACCCGTCCCAAAATAAACACAGGACTAAAACTGTTCCGGAAAAATAGCGATCACACCTAATACACCAACACCAAATGAACAGAGAACAAGCCCGCACAAATACCCAGCGGGCCTAGTGCCCTTAAATAGCCTATAAACAACACTAACTCAAAACAGGTGTACCCAATTTAACCCAATTAACAGAAACCAACGGAAAGGGAATCGATGGCAGCTAATAGGCCGCCGAGCGCCGCCCGAACAGGAAGAGGAACCATCTTCGGCGGGATTCGTGACAAAGTTACTTAAATGTTACCCAGAAATGATTTAATAAGTTACTTAAATGTTACCTAGAAATGATTTGATAAGTTACTTAAATGTTACCCAGAAATGATTTGATAAGTTACTTAAATTTTACCCAGAAATGATTTGATAAGTTACTTAAATTTTACCCAGAAATGATTTGATAAGTTACTTAAATTTTACCCAGAAATGATTTGATAAGTTACTTAAATTTTACCCAGAAATGATTTGATAAATTACTTAAATGTTACCTAGACATGATTTGATAATAACAATAATAATAACAATAATAATAATAATAATAATAATAATAATAATAATAATAATAATAACAATAATAATAATAATAACAATAATAATAATAATAACAATAATAATAATAATAATAATAATAATAATAATAATAATAATAATAATAATAATAATAATAATAATAATAATAATAATAATAATAATAATAATAATAATAATAATAATAATAATAATAATAATAATAATAATAATAATGATAATAATAATAACAATAACAATAATAATAATAATAATAATAATAATAATAGCTGCATTGGACCTTTAAAAAAAAATCTAGAATCAAAGAGGAACAAAACACAGGAAGTTGAATTCAGTTTTAGACCTCTATTCAATATGAAATAGGAAGTTCTAAATAGACCTGCTGGTGTTACATGGTCCGACATTTATGCCAACCTGAGTTTATTTATTTTATTTAACTAGGCAAGTCAGTTAAGAACAAATTCTTATTTTCAAGGAAACTGCCTAGGAACAGTGGGTTAAGTGCCTTGTTCAGGGGGCAGAATGACACATTTTTAACTTGTCAGCTCTGGGATTTGATCTTGAAACCTTTACGGTTACTATGTCAACGCTTTAACCACTGGGCTACGCTGCCGCCCCTCCACTCTAACCACTAGTCTACCCTGCCGCCCCTCCACTCTAACCACTAGGCTACGCTGCCGCCCCTCCACTCTAACCACTAGGCTACGCTGCCGCCCCTCCACTCTAACCACTAGGCTACGCTGCCGCCCCTCCACTCTAACCACTAGGCTACCCTGCCGCCCCTCCACTCTAACCACTAGGCTACCCTGCCGCCCCTCCCACTCTAACCACTAGGCTACGCTGCCGCCCCTCCACTCTAACCACTAGGCTACGCTGCCGCCCTCCACTCTAACCACTAGGCTACCCTGCCGCCCTCCACTCTAACCACTAGGCTACGCTGCCGCCCCTCCACTCTAACCACTGGGCTACCTGCCGCCCCTCCACTCTAACCACTAGGCTACCCTGCCGCCCCTCCACTCTAACCACTAGGCTACCCTGCCGCCCCTCCACTCTAACCACTAGGCTACGCTGCTGCCCCTCCACTCTAACCACTAGTCTACCCTGCCACCCCTCCACTCTAACCACTGGGCTACCCTGCCGCCCCTCCACTCTAACCACTAGTCTACCCTGCCGCCCTCCACTCTAACCACTAGGCTACCCTGCCGCCCCTCCACTCTAACCACTAGGCTAACCAACCACTAGGCTACCCTGCCGCCCCTCCACTCTAACCACTAGGCTACCCTGCCGCCCTCCACTCTAACCACTAGGCTACCCTGCCGCCCCTCCACTCTAACCACTAGGCTACCCTGCCGCCCCTCCACTCTAACCACTAGGCTACCCTGCCGCCCCTCCACTCTAACCACTAGGCTACCCTGCCCCCCCTCCACTCTAACCACTAGGATACCCTGCCGCCCCTAGTTGGAGGCGATGGTCTGGTCGATGTAGGAGCGGAGCTCGGTGACGCGGGCGTACACTCCGGGCATAGTGGTGGTGCAGGTTCCACTGCCCCAGGACACAATACCAACCAGGGTCCAGGCACCAGCCAATCTCACCGACCAGGGGGCCACCAAAGTCACCCTGCAGGAACACAAAAATATCTACGTTAATTTAGTTACAGTTTTTAGACGAGCATCCCATGGGTGGATTTATCTCAGGGATGGGCTACATCAGTCCTCAGGAGCCTGATTGGTGTCCTGTCTTTTCCCTGGCCCTGATTGGTGTCCTGTCTTTTCCCTGGCCCTGATTGGTGTCCTGTCTTTTCCCTGGCCCTGATTGGTGTCCTTTCTTTTCCCTGGCCCTGATTGGTGTCCTGTCTTTTCCCTGGCCCTGATTGGTGTCCTGTCTTTTCCCTGGCCCTGATTGGTGTCCTGTCTTTTCCCTGGCCCTGATTGGTGTCCTGTCTTTTCCCTGGCCCTGATTGGTGTCCTGTCTTTTCCCTGGCCCTGATTGGTGTCCTGTCTTTTCCCTGGCCCTGATTGGTGTCCTGTCTTTTCCCTGGCCCTGATTGGTGTCCTGTCTTTTCCCTGGCCCTGATTGGTGTCCTGTCTTTTCCCTGGCCCTGATTGGTGTCTTGTCTTTTCCCTGGCCCTGATTGGTGTCCTGTCTTTTCCCTGGCCCTGATTGGTGTCCTGTCTTTTCCCTGGCCCTGATTGGTGTCCTGTCTTTTCCCTGGCCCTGATTGGTGTCCTGTCTTTTCCCTGGCCCTGATTGGTGTCCTGTCTTTTCCCTGGCCCTGATTGGTGTCCTGTCTTTTCCCTGGCCCTGATTGGTGTCCTGTCTTTTCCCTGGCCCTATTCGCTGGTGCTAACACACCTGATCCAACTAATTGTATTTCACACTGGGGACCATAATTAGTTGATTAATGGAGTCATGTCTGTGTGCTAGGGGCTGACACCAATCAGGCCCCCACGGGCTGGAGTTGCCCATCCCTGATTTAACTGGTGCCTCCAGGTGGGGATTTACATCTCTTCTGATTGGTCAAAGGGAAGGGAACAATGGGGGAAGTGATTGGGGACACTGCCCTGTGTAGGGTGTCGTCTTTCGGATGGGACGTTAAACTGGTGTCCTGACTCTGTGAGGTCATTAAAGATCCCATGGCACTTATCGTAAGAGTAGGGGTGTTAACCCCGGTGTCCTGGCTAAATTCCCAATCTGGCCCTCAAACCATCATGGTCACCTAATAATCCCCAGTTTACAATTGGCTCATTAATCCCCCTCCTCTCCCCTGTAACTATTCACCAGGTCGTTGCTGCAAATGAGAACCTGTTCTCAGTCAACTTACCTGGTAAAATAACGGATAAATAAAAAAATAAAAATAAATGATTGGCTCACCATGCAGGAAGAAGCTCCATCGGCTCCAGCACAGATCATGAGGTCGGTGATCTTGGAGCCCCAGAACTTCTGGCACTAAGCCTTGGTCAGCAGGGGAAGAGCAGCCTGCTGCAGCAGGTTAGGGGTGTCAGCAGCTGGAACCAGAGGACACCAAGGGTCAGGTAACTCTTAGAAACCGGTCAGCCAATCACCATCTTTCTCACATCGTTAAAAGTCTCCTAGCAACAGAAAGCCAACTGAAACATACTTTTTCAAATAGACTGAGCCAATAGAAACAGAATCTTTCAACTAAACACTTCAACTAGCGTTTCAACTAATGCTGCTAGTCAAGAAAAGGTTTGTCTGACTTTACAATGATACCTCTGGGGAGTGGAAGATCTTGATAGAAAGCTGTAGTGATTATTGGTTACCGTTGTAGCTGGTCAGACCCCAGCCAGAGGTCACACACTTCATGCCATCGGGGAAGTCATTGTTGGACTCAGCTAGTGATTGGTTACCATTGTAGCTGGTCAGACCCCAGCCAGAGGTCACACACTTCATGCCATCGGGGAAGTCATTGTTGGACTCAGCTAGTGATTGCTTACCGTTGTAGCAGATCAGATCCCAGCCAGAGGTCACACACTTCCTGACACTGGGGAAGTCATCATTGGACTCAGCGACGCATACTGAGGACACATGGGTCCCCCATGCTCACAGAACGGGACGGCCGAGTGTTGAAGAGCGTAGCTTGTAAAAATCACAACATCAGCACACTAACTGTTGGTCAGGAGCTTCATGAAATGGGTTTCCATGGCCGAGCAGCCGCACACAAGCCTAAGATCACCATTCGGGCTCCTTAGTTCCAAGTGAAGGGGAAATGTTAACGCTACAGCATAAAATGACATTCTAGAAGATTCTGTGCTTCCAACTTTGCGGCCACAGTTTGGTGAAGACCCTTTCACGTGACAATGCCCCGTGCACAAAATGGTTTGTCGAGAACGGTGTGGAAGACCGGCCTGCACAGAGCCCTGACTTCAACCCTATCAAACAGATTCGGGATGATTTGGAAAGCCGACTGCAAGCCAGGCCTAATCGCCCGACATCAGTGCCCCGACCTAATGCTCTTGTGGCTGAATGGAAGCAAGTCCGCCTGCAGCAATGTTCCAACATCTAGTGGAAAGCCTTGGAGGCTGTTATAGCAGCAATGTTCCTACATCTAGTGGAAAGCCTTCCCAGAAGAGTGGAGGCTGTTATAGCAGCAATGTTCCAACATCTAGTGGAAAGCCTTCCCAGAAGAGTGGAGGCTGTTATAGCAGCAATGTTCCTACATCTAGTGGAAAGCCTTCCCAGAAGAGTGGAGGCTGTTATAGCAGCAATGTTCCTACATCTAGTAGAAAGCCTTCCCAGAAGAGTGGAGGCTGTTGTAGCAGCAATGTTCCAACATCTAGTGGAAAGCCTTCCCAGAAGAGTGGAGGCTGTTATAGCAGCAATGTTCCAACATCTAGTGGAAAGCCTTCCCAGAAGCGTGGAGGCTGTTATAGCAGCAATGTTCCTACATCGAGTGGAAAGCCTTCCCAGAAGCGTGGAGGCTGTTATAGCAGCAATGTTCCTACATCTAGTGGAAAGCCTTCCCAGAAGAGTGGAGGCTGTTATAGCAGCAATGTTCCAACATCTAGTGGAAAGCCTTCCCAGAAGAGTGGAGGCTGTTATAGCAGCAATGTTCCTACATCTAGTGGAAAGCCTTCCCAGAAGAGTGGAGGCTGTTATAGCAGCAATGTTCCAACATCTAGTGGAAAGCCTTCCCAGAAGAGTGGAGGCTGTTATAGCAGCAATGTTCCAACATCTAGTGGAAAGCCTTCCCAGAAGAGTGGAGGCTGTTATAGCAGCAATGTTCCAACATCTAGTGGAAAGCCTTCCCAGAAGAGTGGAGGCTGTTATAGCAGCAATGTTCCAACATCTAGTGGAAAGCCTTCCCAGAAGAGTGGAGGCTGTTATAGCAGCAATGTTCCAACATCTAGTGGAAAGCCTTCCCAGAAGAGTGGAGGCTGTTATAGCAGCAATGTTCCAACATCTAGTGGAATGCCTTCCCAGAAGAGTGGAGGCTGTTATAGCAGCAATGTTCCAACATCTAGTGGAAAGCCTTCCCAGAAGAGTGGAGGCTGTTATAGCAGCAATGTTCCAACATCTAGTGGAATGCCTTCCCAGAAGAGTGGAGGCTGTTGTAGCAGCAAAGGAAGAGGGGACCAACTACGTGTTAATGGCCATGTTCGATGACCAGGTGTCCACATACATTTGGTCATGTCGTATATTGTTGCTATCTTGTCAGCGAGCGTGTTTGACATGATGATAAGTGACGAGGAGTTGGTAAGAGAACAGGAACATTACTGGCACCCAGGATACTAACTTCACTTCAAAATGTTGTGTTTTGTATTTTAATACATTTCAGTAGTAGCCTGTCCCCACCTTGTCCACACAATGGTCTGGATGTCTCAGGGTTGGATCCCCGCCTTGTCCACACAATGGTCTGGATGTCTCAGGGTTGGATCCCCGCCTTGTCCACACAATGGTCTGGATGTCTCAGGGTTGGATCCCCACCTTGTCCACACAATGGTCTGGATGTCTCAGGGGTGGATCCCCACCTTGTCCACACAATGGTCTGGATGTCTCAGGGTTGGATCCCCGCCTTGTCCACACAATGGTCTGGATGTCTCAGGGTTGGATCCCCGCCTTGTCCACACAATGGTCTGGATGTCTCAGGGGTGGATCCCCACCTTGTCCACACAATGGTCTGGATGTCTCAGGGTGGATCCCCACCTTGTCCACACAATGGTCTGGATGTCTCAGGGTTGGATCCCCACCTTGTCCACACAATGGTCTGGATGTCTCAGGGTTGGATCCCCGCCTTGTCCACACAATGGTCTGGATGTCTCAGGGGTGGATCCCCACCTTGTCCACACAAGGGTCTGGATGTTTCAGGGGCAGGATCCCCACCTTGTCCACACAATGGTCTGGATGTCTCAGGGTTGGATCCCCGCCTTGTCCACACAATGGTCTGGATGTCTCAGGGTTGGATCCTACCTGTGTCCACACAATGGTCTGGATGTCTCAGGGTTGGATCCCCACCTTGTCCACACAATGGTCTGGATGTCTCAGGGTTGGATCCCCACCTTGTCCACACAATGGTCTGGATGTCTCAGGGTTGGATCCCCACCTTGTCCACACAATGGTCTGGATGTCTCAGGGTTGGATCCCCACCTTGTCCACACAATGGTCTGGATGTCTCAGGGTTGGATCCCCACCTTGTCCACACAATGGTCTGGATGTCTCAGGGTTGGATCCCCACCTTGTCCACACAATGGTCTGGATGTCTCAGGGTTGGATCCCCACCTTGTCCACACAATGGTCTGGATGTCTCAGGTTGGATCCCCACCTTGTCCACACAATGGTCTGGATGTCTCAGGGGTGGAGCCAACGGATCTCCCAGGATCACACGGTGAGAAGATCTGCAACAAACAATTATAGTCACTACAAAAAACACACAAAAAAAAGGGGATGGGATGAGACTCCAATTTCACGCTTTCAACCCAGCAGGCAAAAACCACTTCAATTGACGTCATTACAACATCAATATCTTATTGTCAACACGTTGTAATGATGTCATTTCAAACCGCTTTGCCCACGGGGGATAGAGAGTGTAAAATAGGTGTTGCCATTGCTGTGTTCAATACTAGGCTGACTTCACGCTGCAGTGGGCAGCAGTCACAACCCATTGCTGTGTTCAATACTAGGCTGACTTCACGCTGCAGTGGGCAGCAGTCACAACCCATTGCTGTGTTCAATACTAGGCTGACTTCACGCTGCAGTGGGCAGCAGTCAACAACCCATTGCTGTGTAAAAGACTAGGCTGACTTCACGCCTGCAGTGGGCAGCAGTCACAACCCATTGCTGTGTTCAATACCAGGCTGACTTCACGCTGCAGTGGGCAGCAGTCACAACCCATTGCTGTGTTCAATACTAGGCTGATTTCACGCTGCAGTGGCAGCAGTCACAACCCATTGCTGTGTTCAATACTAGGCTGACTTCACGCTGCAGTGGGCAGCAGTCACAACCCATTGCTGTGTTCAATACTAGGCTGACTTCACGCTGCAGTGGGCAGCAGTCACAACCCATTGCTGTGTTCAATACTAGGCTGACTTCACGCTGCAGTGGGCAGCAGTCACAACCCATTGCTGTGTTCAATACTAGGCTGACTTCACGCTGCAGTGGGCAGCAGTCACAACCCATTGCTGTGTTCAATACTAGGCTGACTTCACGCTGCAGTGGGCAGCAGTCACAACCCATTGCTGTGTTCAATACCAGGCTGACTTCACGCTGCAGTGGGCAGCAGTCACAACCCATTGCTGTGTTCAATACTAGGCTGACTTCACGCTGCAGTGGGCAGCAGTCACAACCCATTGCTGTGTTCAATACTAGGCTGACTTCACGCTGCAGTGGGCAGCAGTCACAGTGACCCAGTGATGTCAACAGGTTCAATACCATGATGTCTGACTTCACGCTGCAGTGGGCAGCAGTCAACAACCCATCTGTGCTTCCTACTAGGCCGACTTCAACGCTGCAGTGAGGCAGTCACAGGGCCAGCTGTTTTCAGCTTATGGAGGCAGACTTCACGCTGCAGTGAAGCAGCAGTCACAACCAGGATGTCTTATCTGGGCTGTGTTCATGTACACGTAGGCTGACTTCAGGCTGGCGTGAGCAGCAGTCACAACCCATTGCTGTGTTCAAATGGACCAGGCTGACATCACGCTGCAGTGATGCAAACAGTCACAACCATTGCTGTGTTCACATACCACTGAGGCTGCAGTGAGCAGCAGTCACAACCCATTGCTGTGTTCACTGGCTGACTTCACGCTGCAGTGGGCAGCAGTCACAACCCATTGCTGTGTTCAATACCAGGCTGACTTCACGCTGCAGTGAGCAGCAGTCACAACCCATTGCTGTGTTCAATACTAGGCTGACTTCACGCTGCAGTGAGCAGCAGTCACAACCCATTGTTGATCAGAGAGCCGCCGCAGAAATCCAGTGTAGTCCTGGAGGGACACCTGCAGGCGGGCGTAACCAGACATCACAGGCTCCTCCCCGTTGACGATGTGGGCGTAACCAGACACCACAGGCTCCTCACCATTGACGATGTGGGCGTAACCAGACACCACAGGCTCCTCCCCGTTGACGATGCGGGCGTAACCAGACACCACAGGCTCCTCATCGTTGACGATGCGGGCGTAACCAGACACCACAGGCTCCTCACCATTGACGATGTGGGCGTAACCAGACACCACAGCCTCCTCCCCGTTGACGATGCGGGCGTAACCAGACACCACAGGCTCCTCCCATTGACGATGTGGGCGTAACCAGACACCACAGGAGTTATTCCTGTTGACGATGTGGGCGTAACCAGACACCACAGACTCTTCCACGTTGACGATGTGGGCGTAACCAGACACTACAGGCTCCTCCCCCGTTGACGATGTGGGCGTAACCAGACACCACAGGCTCCTCCCCGTTGACGATGTGGGCGTAACCAGACACCACGGGCTCCTCATCGTTGACGATGTACTGTAACCAGACACCACAGGCTCCTCCCCGTTGACTATGCGGGTGTAACCAGACAACACAGTCCTCATGGTTGACGATGTGGGCGTAACCAGACACCACAGGCTCCTCCCCGTTGACGATGTGGGCGTAACCAGACACCATCCTCTCCGTTGAGATGTGGGTGTAACCAGACACCATCACTGGCTCCTTCCGTTGACGATGTGGGTGTAACCAGACACCAACAGGCTCCTCCCCGTTGATTATGTGGGCGTAACCAGACACCACAAGCTCCTCTCCGTTGACATGTGGGGGCGTAACCAGACACCAACAGGCTCCTCCCCGTTGACGATGTGGGCGTAACCCGACAGAGCGGTATGAAGTCCTGTTAGTTGTCTGACAACACTTGTTATTACTTGACTATCCTGGTTTAAATATATACCATGACAATCCCCTACGAAAAATTGTCTACTGAGAAAAAATAATATTTACTGTTTACATTACGTGACTATTTCAATACAGAGGCGTCATACAGTGATGTCATACAGTGATGTCATACAGTGATGTCATACAGTGATGTTATACAGTGATGTTATACAGTGATGTCATACAGTGATATCATACAGTGATGTCATACAGTGATGTCATACAGTGATGGCTAACTGAAAGAGATTGGGCTCATGGGACAGGCCACTAGCTGTGGCTAACTGAAAGAGATGGGGCTCATGGGTTATTACTGTCACTTGCTGTGGCATAACTGAAGATACTGGGCTCATGGGACAGGCCACTGGCTGTACTGCTAACTGAAAGAGATGGGGCTCATGGGACATATCCACTGCTGTGGCTAACTGAAAGAGATGTTATTACTCATGGGACAGGCCACTAGCTGTGCTAACTGAAAGAGATGGGGCTCATGGGACAGGCAACTTGCTGTGGCTAACTGAAAGAGATGGGGCTCATGGGACAGGCCATTACTGTGAGCTAGCTGAAACTGAGATGGGGCTCATGGGACTGGCAGTTATTACTGTGGCATAGCTGAAAGAGATGGGGCTTATGGGACAGGCCACTGGAGCTGTGGCTAGCTGAAAGAGATGGATCTCACTGGGACAGGCCACTGAGTTATGGCTGCTGAGAGATGGATCTCTGGGACAGGCCACTGGAGCTATTACTAGCTGAATATCACTATGGGGCTCACTGGGACATATCACTGGAGCTATTACTAGCTGACATATCACTGGGGCTCATGTCGGACATATCACTAGTTGTGGCTAGCTGAACATATCATGGGGCTCACTGGGACATATCACTGGAGCTGTGGCTAGCTGAACATAGATGGGGCTCACTGGAGACATATCTAGCTGTGGCTAGCTGAAAGAGATGGGGTTATTATGGGACATATCACTGAGTTATTACTGCTGAACATATCATGGATCTTACTGGGACAGGCCACTAGCTGTGGCTGCTGAAAGAGATGGGGCTCATGGGACATATCACTAGCTGTGGCTAGACTGAAACTGAGTTATGGATCTCATGGGACATATCACTAGCGGTTATTACTGAGTTGGATCTCATGGGACAGGCCACTAGCTGTGGCTAGACATATCAAGAGATATTACTGGGCTATCATGGGTTACAGGCCACTAGCTGTGGCTATAAAGAGATGGGGCTATCACTGGGTTACAGGCCACATATCACTGGAGTTAGCTGAAAGAGATGGGAGATATATCACTGGGAGTTAGGCCACTGAGTTATTATTACTGTCTTACTGAAAGAGATGGGGCTATCACTGGGACTGAGGACATATCACTGGGTTATTACTGCTGAAAGAGATGGGGCTCATGGGACAGGCCACTAGCTGTGGCTAGCTGAAAGAGATGGGAGACTCACTGGGAGGCCACTAGCTGTGGATCGCTGAAAGAGATGGGTCTCATGGGACAGGCCACTAGCTGTGGATCGCTGAAAGAGATGGGTCTCATGGGACAGGCCACTAGCTGTGGCTAGCTGAAAGAGATGGGGCTCATGGGACAGGCCACTAGCTGTGGCTAGCTGAAAGAGATGGGGCTCATGGGACAGGCCGCTAGCTGTGGCTAGCTGAAAGAGATGTGTATCATGGGACAGGCCACTAGCTGTGGCTAGCTGAAAGAGATGTGTATCATGGGACAGGCCACTAGCTGTGGCTAGCTGAAAGAGATGTGTATCATGGGACAGGCCACTTGCTGTGGCTAGCTGAAAGAGATGGGTCTCATGAGACAGGCCATTAGCTGTGGCCAAGACAGTACTGTTGTTATTCCACTATACTGTAACTGTGATTATCTGATCAAAGTCAGATCTAATAATTACAAAGATTTGGCATTATATACTTCAGTACTAACATTCACTGTGGTAAAGCACCTGCGTACAATTATCCACCCCCTGCTCCCATAACGTTAAACATATGACTTGCATGTTTTTGCCCATAGCGTTTTATGTACCGCCAGTGTTACTATACATTGGGTCATTTCCCAGGACACCGTAGGCTACAGAAACTGTATAGGATACATACATGATGTAAACTATAACACTATATTATACCATCATTATATTATACCATCACTTCATTGTACCATCACTACATTATACCATCACTACATTAAACCATTACTACATTAAACCATCACTACATTATACCATCACTACATTATACCATCACTACATTATACCATCACTACATTAAACCATCACTACATTATACCATCACTACATTAAACCATCACTACATTATACCATCACTACATTATACCATCACTACATTAAACCATCATTATACCATCACTACATTATACCATCACTACATTAAACCATCACTACATTATACCATCACTACATTATACCATCACTACATTAAACCATTACTACATTATACCATCACTACATTATACCATCACTACATTATACCATCACTACATTATACCATCACTACATTATACCATCACTACATTAAACCATCACTACATTAAACCATCACTACATTATACCATCACTACATTATACCATCACTACATTATACCATCACTACATTAAACCATCACTACATTATACCATCACTACATTATACCATCACTACATTATACCATCACTACATTATACCATCACTACATTAAACCATCACTACATTATACCATCACTACATTATACCATCACTACATTATACCATCACTACATTATACCATCACTACATTATACCATCACTACATTATACCATCACTACATTATACCATTACTACATTATACCATCACTACATTATACCATCACTACATTATACCATCACTACATTAAACCATCACTACATTATACCATCACTACATTAAACCATTACTACATTATACCATCACTACATTAAACCATCACTACATTATACCATCACTACATTATACCATCACTACATTATACCATCACTACATTATACCATCACTACATTAAACCATCACTACATTATACCATCACTACATTAAACCATTACTACATTATACCATCACTACATTAAACCATCACTACATTATACCATCACTACATTATACCATCACTACATTATACCATCACTACATTAAACCATCACTACATTATACCATCACTACATTAAACCATTACTACATTATACCATCACTACATTAAACCATTACTACATTATACCATCACTACATTATACCATCACTACATTATACCATCACTACATTATACCATCACTACATTATACCATCACTACATTATACCATCACTACATTATACCATCACTACATTATACCATCACTACATTAAACCATCACTACATTATACCATCACTACATTATACCATCACTACATTAAACCATTACTACATTATACCATCACTACATTATACCATCACTACATTATACCATCACTACATTATACCATCACTACATTATACTCCTCCTTTTCACGCTGCTTGGTCCTGTTCTGATGGGTTATTCTGTCATGGTCGTCATAAAGAGGAGACCAAGGAGCAGCGTGGTAAGTGACCTCTACAGTACTCTATCGTACTCTACTGTAATCTACAGTACTCTACTGTACTCTATTGTACTTTACTGTAATATTCATAAAGAGGAGACCAAGGCGCAGCGTGGTAAGCGACCTCTACAGTACTCTATCGTACTCTACTGTAATCTACAGTACTCTACTGTACTCTATTGTACTTTACTGTAATATTCATAAAGAGGAGACCAAGGCGCAGCATGGTAAGCGACCTCTACAGTACTCTATTGTACTCTACTGTAATCTACAGTACTCTACTGTACTCTATTGTACTTTACTGTAATATTCATAAAGAGGAGACCAAGGCGCAGCATGGTAAGCGACCTCTACAGTACTCTATTGTACTCTACTGTAATCTACAGTACTCTACTGTACTCTATTGTACTTTACTGTAATATTCTTAAAGAGGAGACCAAGGCGCAGCGTGGTAAGCGACCTCTACAGTACTCTATTGTACTCTACTGTAATCTACAGTACTCTACTGTACTCTATTGTACTTTACTGTAATATTCATAAAGAGGAGACCAAGGCGCAGCGTGGTAAGCGAATATAACTCTTTAAAACTTCTTCTGGCAGGGGGGCTTATTGAGTAGCTTGGATAAATAAGTTGCCCAAAGTAAACGGCCTGCTCCTCAGTCTCAGTTGCTAATATATGTATTATTCGTATTGATAGAAAACACTCTAAAGTTTCTAAAACTGTTTGAATGATGTCTGCGAGTATAAAGGAACTCATATGGGACTATGGGGAACTCATATGGCAGGCAAAATCCTGAGGAGAAATCAAAACAGGAAGTGAGAAATCTGAGCTTTGTATGTATTCACCAAAGTCCCCAATGAAATCCCCTTGAGATATTAATGATGTTGCACTGCCTAGGGGTTCCTCTAGATGTCAACCATCTATAGAAATTTGAATGAGACATCTACGTTGTTGTGGGAGTGAATGAGAGCAGAATCTATCAGGTGTCTGGCAGTCAGCCATTTTCTGATCACGCTTATTCCTCATGGTATCCACTTGTGTTCCATGGCTCATGGTATCCACTTGTGTTCCATGGCTCATGGTATCCACTTGTGTTCCAGGGCTCATGGTATCCACTTGTGTTCCAGGGCTCATGGTATCCACTTGTGTTCCATGGCTCATGGTATCCACTTGCGTTCCATGGCTCATGAAGACACAAAGGAATACTCCGGTTGGAACTTTATTGAAGCTATATGTTAAAAAACATCCTAATGATTGATTCTGTACTTAGTTTGAAATGTTTCTTCGACTTGTAATATTATATGTTTTTGTCCGATGTAACGCTGACCAGAATGAGCGTTTGGATATGTATACCAAACGCTCTAACAAAAGAAGGTATTTGGACATAAATAACGGACATCATCGAACAAAACAAACATTTATTGCGGACCTGGGATTCCTGGAGTGCATTCTGATGTAGATCATCAAAGGTAAGGGAATATTTATCATGTAATTTCTTGTTTATGTTGACGCCATCATTGCGGCTACTGTGACTTTTACTTCTGAGCGCCGTCTCAGATTACTGCATGGTTTGCTTTTTCCGTAAAGTTTTAAGAAATCTGACACAGCGGTTGCATTAAGGAGAGGTATATCTATAATTCCATGTGTATAACTTGTATTATCATCTACATTTACATTACATTTAAGTCATTTAGCAGACGCTCTTATCCAGAGCGACTTATCTACATTTATGATGAGTAATTCTGTGGCTATGCAAAATCACTGGAGGTTTTTGGAACTGGTTAATGTTGATATCATGGATGGTCAGTCCTTGCATCCAGAGATGTATCTTTGTATTTGAGAGTGGTTACATTTCTCAAGCACCATCCCCCCGCTTTTTACCAGATCAGTGGCGGAGAGAACGCTTTGCTATTCTGTTAACTGCTGATCGCTGCATTAACTATCAAAACCCACGTTTCAAGAAACACCAAGGAACAAACATGTTACTAGAAACTACTTTTATTTTTTTTAATGGAGATGAAGTTGAAAACTTAGTTGGAGGCGATGGTCTGGTCGATGTAGGAGCGGAGCTCGGTGACGCGGGCGTACACTCCGGGCATAGTGGTGGTGCAGGTTCCACTGCCCCAGGACACAATACCAACCAGGGTCCAGGCACCAGCCTTCTCACAGACCAGGGGGCCACCAGAGTCACCCTGCAGGAACACAAAAAGGAGAACAGAAAGAGTAAAGAGTCTCTCTCTAGGGATTTATTTTTTATGTTCAGAGTTTGTGCTCGGCTGTTTCCAAAAAGTTAAGAACGAAACTAAGGAAACACCAATATTTTATTGATGCAATGACTATTTAAGCCAGTGTAAATACTGTAAAAGTTCAGATTGAACTCTGCCATTTTTTTTTTTTTTTTTACCTTTATTTAACTTGGCAAGTCAATTAAGAACAAGTTCTTATTTTCAATGGCAGCCTAGGAACAGTGGGTTAACTGCCTGTTCAGGGGCAGAACGACAGATTTGTACCTTGTCAGCTCGGGGGTTTGAACTTGCAACCTTCCGGCTACTAGTCCAACGCTCTAACCACTAGGCTACCCTGCCGCCCCTCCACTCTAACCACTAGTCTACCCTGCCACCCCTCCACTCTAACCACTAGTCTACCCTGCCACCCCTCCACTCTACCACTAGGCCCTAACCACTCCACTGCCGCCCTCCACTCTAACCACTAGGCTACCCTGCCGCCCCTCCACCCCAACCACTAGTCTACCCTGCCACCCCTCCACTCTAACCACTAGTCTACCCTGCCACCCCTCCACTCTAACCACTAGTCTACCCTGCCGCCCCTCCACTCTAACCACTAGGCTACCCTGCCGCCCCATTAGTCAGTGTCATGGGCTGTAAGTGCGTCAGGAAGGGTTTGTGTAGGCTTGCAAAAATATGGGATTCTTCCAACTAGGAAGTTTGAAAACCCTGGCAATGTTTTTGAAAGTTTACCGGAATGTTCCAACCCTGTGGTTTGTGTTACTCACCATGCAGGAAGAGGCACCATCGGCTCCAGCACAGATCATGAGGTCGGTGATCTTGGAGCCCCAGAACTTCTGGCACTGAGCCTTGGTCAGCAGGGGAAGAGCGGCCTGCTGCAGCAGGGCAGGGGTGTCAGCAGCTGGAACCAGAGAACATCAAGGGTCAGGTAACTCTTAGAAACCGGTCAGCCAATCACCATCTTTCTCAAATTATTAGACTCCTAGCAACTCAAGACTACACTGAAACCCAACTGAAACGTCATTTTTTTAAATAGATTGAGCCAACCGAAACTTAATTTTTGAAATAGATTGAGCCAACCGAAACGTCATTTTTGAAACAGATTGAGCCAACTGAAACGTCATTTTTGAAACAGATTCAGCCAACTGAAACGTCATTTTTGAAACAGATTGAGCCAACTGAAACGTCATTTTTGAAACAGATTGAGCCAACCGAAACGGCATTTTTGAAATAGATTGAGCCAACTGAAATGGAAACTTCCAACTATACCAAAAATACCGCTAGTCAAAAAAAACTAACCAAGGTTTGTCTGACTTTACAATGAGACCTAGAAAAGCTGCAGTGATTATTGATTACCGTTGTAGCGGGTCAGACCCCAGCCGGAGGTCACACACGTCATGCCACCGGGGAAGTCATCGTTGGTCTCAGCAACGCACACGGGGGACACACGGGTTCCCAAGAGGGCGGGCGTGGCCAGCTTGATCAGGGTGATGTCGTTGTTGATGGTGAAGCCGTTGTAACGGGGGTGCTTGAAGACCTAGTCAGGACACAAGGCGACAACGTTTGAGATTTAGATTGGATGTTAATCCGCTGAGCAGATCATTATCGTTTGAGTTGATGTGTGACTTCAAAAGGTGGAACTTTTACTGGTCTTTATCTTTACTTCAAAATAAAAGTCTTAGATGTTCAAATTGTAGTAATATAGGGCACAGTGGGGATATATAGGGGACAATGGGGATATATAGGGGACAGTAGGGATATATAGGGGACAGTAGGGATATATAGGGGACAGTAGGGATATATAGGGGACAGTGGGGATATATAGGGGACAGTGGGGATATATAGGGGACAGTAGGGATATATAGGGGACAGTGGGGATATATAGGGGACAGTGGGGATATATAGGGGACAGTGGGGATATATAGGGGACAGTAGGGATATATAGGGGACAGTAGGGATATATAGGGGACAGTAGGGATATATAGGGGACAGTGGGGATATATAGGGGACAGTGGGGATATATAGGGGACAATGGGGATATATAGGGGACAGTAGGGATATATAGGGGACAGTAGGGATATATAGGGGACAGTGGGGATATATAGGGGACAGTAGGGATATATAGGGGACAGTGGGGATGGAAAGGTGGAACTTTTACTGATCTTTATCTTTACTTCAAAATAAAAGTATTAGATGTTCAAATTGTAGTAATAGTTGTGTGTGTATGTGGTTGTTTACCTGGCCAACCTTGATGGTCTGGATGTTCTCAGCATTGGAGGAGCGATCGTGCTCTCCCAGGATCACACGGTGAGAGGTCCTGAAATAGTTTCACAAAATAAACATTATTTAGCTACTTTAGCGATATGCTAGCCAGCTTTGAGCTAATTAGCATTAGCATTATCTCGTTTATATCTACATTTACATTTACATTTAAGTTTTAGCAGACGCTCTTAGTTTTTGCATTAGCCAGCTTTTAGCTAGTTAGCAATAGCTAGTTTTTAGCTAGTTAGCATGTTGCTACACTTATGAAGGTTATAGGCTCAGCAGCCAGCACTCACTTCACGCTGCAGTGAGCAGCAGTCACAACCCAGTTCTCGTTGATCAGAGAGCCGCCGCAGAAGTGGAATCCAGTGTAGTCCTGGAGGGACACCTGCCAGGGCCAGGAGCCGGGCACAGCCTCCTCACCGTTGACGATGCGGGCGTAACCAGACACCACAGGCTGGATGGCGGGTTTACCACAGCCTAAAGACAGAGATTATGGGTCAGGGGTCAAGTTTGGCTGCTCTAACAGAGATTCTAACAGTGACAGTTTCTGAATTACATCTATACAGAATATAAATACAATGCTGCCTATTGTAGTACCACTTGAAATGTTATTGACCAGAGCTGTCAACTACTATCAAATACTTATTTTACCTGATAAATAAATCAAATGAAGTTTTATTTCTACAGCACATTTCAGACATGGGAATGCAACACAATGTGCTTCACAGGAAGACACAAATAAAAACAATTAAAATTAAAACTGAAATTTTTACTACACAACAAACATATGAGAATTTAAAAAACTACAAGAATAACAATAAAAACCCAAACGACTAAAAAGCCAACCTAAGGAATCCTACAAGGCAGACACATAAACATGGACATTTTCTCACCGTAGGCTGCGCCGGCGAAGGCAAGGCAGGAGAGGATCAGCAGACAGTTCATGTTTTCAGCGTGATTGAGTGAGGCACACAGCAGGGGTCTTTTATACAGGAACCACGGCTCTGACTCTGCATTCCCCTCCACCCCCTGTGTGTGTGTACCTCACCTGTCCCTCTGCAGATAACAGGGGACATTTTCTCACACCGTTACGGAACATTACGGGGTTACGAAAAGGTTGTTTGTTGAAATATTTCTTGAAAATGACCAATGGAAAAAAATGGAGACAATGTTGGCTTGTGGTAAATATTCCCCAAAGGAGATCCTCGCTCTCTCTGAAAGCATGATAGCTGTGTTACTTAGTGTTGGGCCAGTAACCAGCAGGTAGCCTAGCAGTTAGAGTGTTGGGCCAGTAACCAGCAGTAGCCTAGCAGTTCGAGTGTTGGGCCAGTAACCAGCAGTAGCCTAGCAGTTAGAGTGTTGGGCCAGTAACCAGCAGTAGCCTAGCAGTTAGAGTGTTGGGCCAGTAACCAGCAGTACCCTAGCAGTTCGAGTGTTGGGCCAGTAACCAGCAGTAGCCTAGCAGTTAGAGTGTTGGGCCAGTAACCAGCAGTAGCCTAGCAGTTAGAGTGTTGGGCCAGTAACCAGCAGGTAGCCTAGCAGTTCGAGTGTTGGGCCAGTAACCAGCAGTAGCCTAGCAGTTAGGGTGTTGGGCCAGTAACCAGCAGGTAGCCTAGCAGTTAGAGTGTTGGGCCAGTAACCAGCAGTAGCCTAGCAGTTAGAGTGTTGGGCCAGTAACCAGCAGTTAGCCTAGCAGTTAGAGTGTTGGGCCAGTAACCAGCAGTAGCCTAGCAGTTAGAGTGTTGGGCCAGTAACCAGCAGTTAGGGTGTTGGGCCAGTAACCAGCAGTAGCCTAGCAGTTAGAGTGTTGGGCCAGTAACCAGCAGTACCCTAGCAGTTAGGGTATTGGGCCAGTAACCAGCAGGTAGCCTAGTAGTTAGAGTGTTGGGCCAGTAACCACCAGTAGCCTAGCAGTTAGAGTGTTGGGCCAGTAACCAGCAGGTAGCCTAGCAGTTCGAGTGTTGGGCCAGTAACCAGCAGTAGCCTAGCAGTTCGAGTGTTGGGCCAGTAACCAGCAGGGAGCCTAGCAGTTAGAGTGTTGGGCCAGTAACCAGCAGTAGCCTAGCAGTTCGAGTGTTGGGCCAGTAACCAGCAGGGAGCCTAGCAGTTAGAGTGTTGGGCCAGTAACCAGCAGTAGCCTAGCAGTTAGAGTGTTGGGCCAGTAACCAGCAGGTAGCCTAGCAGTTAGAGTGTTGGGCCAGTAACCAGCAGTAGCCTAGCAGTTAGAGTGTTGGGCCAGTAACCAGCAGTAGCCTAGCAGTTAGAGTGTTGGGCCAGTAACCAGCAGGTAGCCTAGAAGTTAGGTTAGAGTGTTAGGCCAGTAACCAGCAGTAGCCTAGCAGTTAGAGTGTTGGGCCAGTAACCAGCAGGTAGCCTAGCAGTTAGGGTGTTGGGCCAGTAACCAGCAGTAGCCTTGCAGTTAGTGTTGGGCCAGTAACCAGCAAGTAGCCTAGCAGTTAGAGTGTTGGGCCAGTAACCAGCAGTTAGCCTAGTGGTTAGAGTGTTGGGCCAGTAACCAGCAGTTAGCCTAACAGTTAGGTGCTGGAACAGTAACCAGCAGTAGCCTAGTGGTTAGAGTGTTGGGCCAGTAACCAGCAGTTAGCCTAACAGTTAGGGTGCTGGAACAGTAACCAGCAGTAGCCTAGTGGTTAGAGTGTTGGGCCAGTAACCAGCAGTTAGCCTAACAGTTAGAGTGTTGGGCCAGTAACCAGCAGTTCGAGTGTTGGGCCAGTAACCAGCAGTAGCCTAGCAGTTAGAGTGTTGGGCCAGTAACCAGCAGTTAGGGTGTTGGGCCAGTAACCAGCAGTTAGCCTAGCAGTTAGAGTGTTGGGCCAGTAACCAGCAATATTCTAGCAGTTAGAGTGTTGGGCCAGTAACCAGCAGGTAGCCTAGCAGTTAGAGTGTTGGGCCAGTAACCAGCAGTTAGGTGTTGGGCCAGTAACCAGCAGTAGCCTAGCAGTTAGAGTGTTGGGCCAGTAACCAGCAGGTAGCCTAGCAGTTAGAGTGTTGGGCCAGTAACCAGCAATATTCTAGCAGTTAGAGTGTTGGGCCAGTAACCAGCAGGTAGCCTAGCAGTTAGAGTGTTGGGCCAGTAACCAGCAGTAGCCTAGTGGTTAGGTGTTGGGCCAGTAACCAGCAGTAGCCTAGTGGTTAGGGTGTTGGGCCAGTAACCAGCAGTAGCCTAGTGGTTAGGTGTTGGGCCAGTAACCAGCAGTTAGCCTAGCAGTTAGAGTGTTGGGCCAGTAACCAGCAGGTAGCCTAGCAGTTAGAGTGTTGGGCCAGTAACCAGCAATATTCTAGCAGTTAGAGTGTTGGGCCAGTAACCAGCAGGTAGCCTAGCAGTTAGAGTGTTGGGCCAGTAACCAGCAGTTAGGTGTTGGGCCAGTAACCAGCAGTAGCCTAGCAGTTAGAGTGTTGGGCCAGTAACCAGCAGTAACCTAGCAGTTAGAGTGTTGGGCCAGTAACCAGCACGTAGCCTAGCAGTTCGAGTGTTGGGCCAGTAACCAGCAGGTAGCCTAGCAGTTAGAGTGTTGGGCCAGTAACCAGCTAGGTTAGCCTAGCAGTTAGAGTGTTGGGCCAGTAACCAGCAGTAGCCTAGTGGTTAGTGTTGGGCCAGTAACCAGCAGTAGCCTAGCAATTAGAGTGTTGGGCCAGTAACCAGCAGTAGCCTAGCAGTTAGAGTGTTGGGCCAGTAACCAGCAGGTAGCCTAGCAGTTAGAGTGTTGGGCCAGTAACCAGCAGGTAGCCTAGCAGTTAGAGTGTTGGGCCAGTAACCAGCAGTAGCCTAGCAGTTAGAGTGTTGGGCCAGTAACCAGCAGGTAGCCTAGCAGTTAGAGTGTTGGGCCAGTAACCAGCAGTAGCCTAGCAGTTAGAGTGTTGGGCCAGTAACCAGCAGGTAGCCTAGCAGTTAGAGTGTTGGGCCAGTAACCAGCAGTAGCCTTGCAGTTAGTGTTGGGCCAGTAACCAGCAAGTAGCCTAGCAGTTAGAGTGTTGGGCCAGTAACCAGCAGTTAGCCTAGTGGTTAGAGTGTTGGGCCAATAACCAGCAGTTAGCCTAACAGTTAGAGTGTTGGGCCAGTAACCAGCAGGTAGCCTAGCGGTTAGAGTGTTGGGCCAGTAACCAGCAGTACCTTAGCAGTTCGAGTGTTGGGCCAGTAACCAGCAGTAGCCTAGCAGTTAGAGTGTTGGGCCAGTAACCAGCAGGTAGCCTAGCGTTAGAGTGTTGGGCCAGTAACCAGCAGTACCTTAGCAGTTCGAGTGTTGGGCCAGTAACCAGCAGTAGCCTAGCAGTTAGAGTGTTGGGCCAGTAACCAGCAGTTAGGTGTTGGGCCAGTAACCAGCAGTTAGCCTAGCAGTTAGAGTGTTGGGCCAGTAACCAGCAGTAGCCAAGTGTTAGAGTGTTGGGCCAGTAACCAGCAGTTAGGGTGTTGGGCCAGTAACCAGCAGTTAGCCTAGCGGTTAGAGTGTTGGGCCAGTAACCAGCAGTACCTTAGCAGTTCGAGTGTTGGGCCAGTAACCAGCAGTAGCCTAGCAGTTAGAGTGTTGGGCCAGTAACCAGCAGGTAGCCTAGCAGTTAGAGTGTTGGGCCAGTAACCAGCAGTAGCCTAGCAGTTAGAGTGTTGGGCCAGTAACCAGCAGGTAGCCTAGCAGTTAGAGTGTTGGGCCAGTAACCAGCAGGTAGCCTAGTAGTTAGAGTGTTGGGCCAGTAACCAGCAGTAGCCTAGCAGTTAGAGTGTTGGGCCAGTAACCAGCAGGTAGACTAGTGGTTAGAGTGTTGGGCCAGTAACCAGCAGTAGCCTAGCAGTTAGAGTGTTGGGCCAGTAACCAGCAGTAGTCTAGCAGTTAGGTGTTGGAACAGTAACCAGCAGTAGCCTAGCAGTTAGAGTGTTGGGCCAGTAACCAGCAGTAGCCTAGTGGTTAGAGTGTTGGGCCAGTAACCAGCAGTTAGGGTGTTGGGCCAGTAACCAGCAGTAGCCTAGCAGTTAGTGTTGGGCCAGTAACCAGCAGTAGCCTAGCAGTTAGAGTGTTGGGCCAGTAACCAGCAGGTAGACTAGTGGTTTGAGTGTTGGGCCAGTAACCAGCAGTAGCCTAGCAGTTAGTGTTGGGCCAGTAACCAGCAGTAGCCTAGCAGTTAGAGTGTTGGGCCAGTAACCAGCAGGTAGACTAGTGGTTAGAGTGTTGGGCCAGTAACCAGCAGTAGCCTAGCAGTTAGAGTGTTGGGCCAGTAACCAGCAGTAGTCTAGCAGTTAGTGTTGGGCCAGTAACCAGCAGTAGCCTAGCAGTTAGAGTGTTGGGCCAGAAACCAGCAGGTAGCCTAGCAGTTAGAGTGTTGGGCCAGTAACCAGCAGTAGAGTGTTGGGCCAGTAACCAGCAGTTAGCCTAGCAGTTAGGGTGTTGGGCCAGTAACCAGCAGTAGCCTAGCAGTTAGAGTGTTGGGCCAGTAACCAGCAGGTAGACTAGTGGTTAGAGTGTTGGGCCAGTAACCAGCAGTAGCCTAGCAGTTAGTGTTGGGCCAGTAACCAGCAGTAGCCTAGCAGTTAGAGTGTTGGGCCAGTAACCAGCAGGTAGACTAGTGGTTAGAGTGTTGGGCCAGTAACCAGCAGTAGCCTAGCAGTTAGAGTGTTGGGCCAGTAACCAGCAGTAGCCTAGCAGTTAGAGTGTTGGGCCAGTAACCAGCAGTTAGCCTAGCAGTTAGAGTGTTGGGCCAGTAACCAGCAGTAGCCTAGTGGTTAGAGTGTTGGGCCAGTAACCAGCAGTTAGGGTGTTGGGCCAGTAACCAGCAGTTAGCCTAGCAGTTAGAGTGTTGGGCCAGTAACCAGCAGGTAGACTAGTGGTTAGAGTGTTGGGCCAGTAACCAGCAGGTAGCCTAGTAGTTAGAGTGTTGGGCCAGTAACCAGCAGTAGCCTAGCAGTTAGAGTGTTGGGCCAGTAACCAGCAGGTAGACTAGTGGTTAGAGTGTTGGGCCAGTAACCAGCAGTAGCCTAGTAGTTAGAGTGTTGGGCCAGTAACCAGCAGGTAGCCTAGTAGTTAGAGTGTTGGGCCAGTAACCAAAACGTTACTGTTTCGAATACCTGAGCGGACAATGTGAAAAAAATCTGTTGATGTACCCGAGACACTTAACCCTCATTTGCTTCAGGGGTGCCATACTACTATGGCCGACTGTCACGTTCTGACCTTAGTTCTTATGTTACGTTTTTGTTTTAGTATGGTCAGGGCGTGAGTTGGGAGGGTAGTCTATGTTCGTTTTTCTATGTTGGCCTGGTATGGTTCTCAATCAGAGGCAGGTGTCTCAGATTGAGAATCATACTTAGTTAGCCTTTTTCCCACCTGTGTGGGGTGGGTGATTATTTTCTGTTCTGTGTTTTTCTTCACTGTACAGAGCTGTTCCTTTGTCGTTTTGTTGTTTTTCCAGTGTTCAGTTGTTTCATTGAAGAATATGAACACTTACCACACAGCGCATTGGTCCTCCTCTTCTTCAACTCACGACGAGCGTTACACTGACCCTGTAAATCTGCACCTATCATATTACTATGACTGACCCTGTAAAACAACACCTATCATACTACTATGACTGACCCTGTAAAACAACACCTATCATATTACTATGACTGACCCTGTAAAACAACACCTGTCATACTACTATGACTGACCCTGTAAAACAACACTTATCATACTACTATGACTGACCCTGACTGACCCTGTAAAACAACACCTATCATACTACTATGACTGACCCTGTAAAACAACACCTATCATACTACTATGACTGACCCTGTAAAACAACACCTATCATACTACTATGACTGACCCTGTAAAACAACATCTATCATACCACTATGACTGACCCTGTACAACAACACCTATCATACTACTATGACTGACCCTGTAAAACAACACCTATCATACTACTATGACTGACCCTGTAAAACAACACCTATCATACTACTATGACTGACCCTGTAAAACAACACCTATCGTACTACTATGACTGACCCTGTAAAACAACACCTATCGTACTACTATGACCGACCCTGTAAAACAACACCTATCGTACTACTGTGACCGACCCTGTAAAACAACACCTATCATACTACTCTGACTGACCCTGTAAAACAACACCTATCATACTACTATGACTGACCCTGTAAAACAACACCTATCACACTACTATGACTGACCCTGTAAAACAACACCTATCATACTACTATGACTGACCCTGTAAAACAACACCTATCATACTACTATGACTGACCCTGTAAAACAACACCTATCATACTACTATGACTGACCCTGTAAAACAACACCTATCATACTACTATGACTGACCCTGTAAAACAACACCTATCGTACTACTATGACTGACACTGTAAAACAACACCTATCGTACTACTATGACTGACACTGTAAAACAACACCTATCACACTACTATGACTGACCCTGTAAAACAACACCTATCATACTACTATGACTGACACTGTAAAACAACACCTATCACACTACTATGACTGACACTGTAAAACAACACCTATCATACTACTATGACTGACCCTGTAAAACAACACCTATCATACTACTATGACTGACACTGTAAAACAACACCTATCATACTACTATGACTGACCCTGTAAAACAACACCTATCATACTACTATGACTGACCCTGTAAAACAACACCTATCATACTACTATGACTGACCCTGTAAAACAACACCTATCATATTACTATGACTGACCCTGTAAAACAACACCTATCATACTACTCTGACTGACCCTGTAAAACAACACCTATCGTACTACTATGACCGACCCTGTAAAACAACACCTATCGTACTACTGTGACCGACCCTGTAAAACAACACCTATCATACTACTCTGACTGACCCTGTAAAACAACACCTATCATACTACTATGACTGACCCTGTAAAACAACACCTATCACACTACTATGACTGACCCTGTAAAACACCATCTATCATACTACTATGACTGACCCTGTAAAACAACACCACCTATCATACTACTCTGACTGACCCTGTAAAACAACACCTATCATACTACTATGACTGACCCTGTAAAACAACACCTATCATACTACTATGACTGACCCTGTAAAACAATACCTATCATACTACTATGACTGACCCTGTAAAACAACACCTATCATACTACTATGACTGACCCTGTAAAACAACACCTATCACACTACTATGACTGACCCTGTAAAACAACACCTATCATACTACTATGACTGACCCTGTAAAACAACACCTATCATACTACTATGACTGACCCTGTAAAACAACACCTATCATACTACTATGACTGACCCTGTAAAACAACACCTATCATACTACTATGACTGACACTGTAAAACAACACCTATCATACTACTGACCCTGTAAAACAACACCTATCATACTACTATGACTGACCCTGTAAAACAACACCTATCACACTACTATGACTGACCCTGTAAAACAACACCTATCATACTACTATGACTGACCCTGTAAAACAACACCTATCATACTACTATGACTGACCCTGTAAAACAACACCTATCATACTACTATGACTGACCCTGTAAAACAACACCTATCATACTACTATGACTGACCCTGTAAAACAACACCTATCATACTACTATGACTGACCCTGTAAAACAACACCTATCATACTACTATGACTGATCCTGTAAAACAACTGACCCTGTAAAACAACACCTATCACACTACTATGACTGACCCTGTAAAACAACACCTATCATACTACTATGACTGACCCTGTAAAACAACACCTATCATACTACTATGACTGACCCTGTAAAACAACACCTATCATACTACTATGACTGACCCTGTAAAACAACACCTATCACACTACTATGACTGACCCTGTAAAACAACACCTATCATACTACTATGACTGACCCTGTAAAACAACACCTATCATACTACTATGACTGACCCTGTAAAACAACACCTATCACACTACTATGACTGACCCTGTAAAACAACACCTATCATACTACTATGACTGACCCTGTAAAACAACACCTATCACACTACTATGACTGACACTGTAAAACAACACCTATCACACTACTATGACTGACCCTGTAAAACAACACCTATCATACTACTATGACTGACCCTGTAAAACAACACCTATCATACTACTATGACTGACCCTGTAAAACAACACCTATCATACTACTATGACTGACCCTGTAAAACAACACCTATCATACTACTATGACTGACCCTGTAAAACAACCAGTTTCACTGCACCTGTCTGGTGTATGTGACTATAAACATCAATTAAAAAAGCGACACCATGTTCTGTTTTTCCAGACAGTTAGTAAATGTTATAGTCTTTAATAAGCAGGTGATACTTTCTATCATCATTAAAAGGTTGTTTTGAAGGGTTTGATTCCAAAATAAGATATTTCAGAAATGTTGGTAAATTGACATTCATTAAAAACACATCTAGTAAAAGAGAGAGCTATTGTCTTTTAATCTGACCATGACCTGGGATAGTGAAAAGACAGACATGATTTTGTTTGAAATATATTGCAATGTAATTTTATTTTAGAGATGAGGGGTGGCCAGTCCTCTTCTGGCTGTGCCAGGTGGAGATTTTAACAGAACATGGCCAAGATGTTCAAATGGTCATAGATGACCAGCAGGGTCAAATAATAATAATCACAGTGGTTGTAGAGGGTGCAACAGGAGTAAATGTCAGTTGGCTGTTCATAGCTGATCATTGAGAGTATCTCTACCGCTCCTGCTGTCTCTAGAGAGTTGAAAACAGCAGGTCTGGGACAGGTAGCACGTCCGGTGAACAGGTCAGGGTTCCATAGCCGATCATTAAGAGTATCTCTACCACTCCTGCTGTCTTTAGAGAGTTGAAAACAGCAGGTCTGGGACAGGTAGCACGTCCGGTGAACAGGTCAGGGTTCCATAGCCGATCATTAAGAGTATCTCTACCACTCCTGCTGTCTTTAGAGAGTTGAAAACAGCAGGTCTGGGACAGGTAGCACGTCCGGTGAACAGGTCAGGGTTCCATTGCCGCAGGCAGAACAGTTGAAACTGGAGCAGCAGCACGACCAGGTGGACTGGGGACAGCAAGGAGTCATCATGCCAGGTAGTCCTGAGGAAAGAGAAAGAGAGAACGAAAGAGAGAAAGAGAGAATTAGAGAGAGCATACTTAAATTCACACAGGACACCGGATAAGACGGGAGAAGTACTCCAGATATAACAAACTGACCCTAGCCCCCCGACACATAAACTACTGCAGCATAAATACTGGAGGCTGAGACAGGAGGGGTCAGGAGGAACCATTTCCCATACTGTGGTACTCTGTGAATACGATAAGGTTCTGATTATCTTCCTAAGTGTGGAAAAAATATTTAGAGAAACCTCACTTAGGACTGAACAGATAAATATCATGGAAAGTAGTCGCTAAATGAGTCACTAAATGAGTCCCTGAATGAGTCCCTAAATGAGTCGCTAAATGAGTCGCTAAATGAGTCGCTAAATGAGTCACTAAATGAGTCCCTAAATGAGACCCTAAATGAGTCCCTAAATGAGTCCCTAAATGAGTCCCTAAATGAGTCGCTAAATGAGTCGCTAAATGAGTCACTAAATGAGTCCCTAAATGAGACCCTAAATGAGTCACTAAATGAGTCCCTAAATGAGACCCTAAATGAGTCACTAAATGAGTCCCTAAATGAGACCCTAAATGAGTCACCAAATGAGTCGCTAAATGAGTCACTAAATGAGTCACTAAATGAGTCCCTAAATGAGTCACTAAATGAGTCACTAAATGAGTCCCTAAATGAGTCACTAAATGAGTCGCTAAATGAGTCCCTAAATGAGACCCTAAATGAGTCACTAAATGAGTCCCTAAATGAGTCGCTAAATGAGTCGCTAAATGAGTCCCTAAATGAGACCCTAAATGAGTCACTAAATGAGTCCCTAAATGAGTCGCTACATGAGTCACTAAATGAGTCCCTAAATGAGACCCTGAATGAGTCGCTAAATGAGTCCCTAAATGAGTCCCTAAATGAGTCGCTAAATGAGTCGCTAAATGAGTCACTAAATGAGTCCCTAAATGAGACCCTAAATGAGTCACTAAATGAGTCCCTAAATGAGACCCTAAATGAGTCACCAAATGAGTCGCTAAATGAGTCACTAAATGAGTCACTAAATGAGTCCCTAAATTAGTCACTAAATGAGTCCCTAAATGAGTCCCTAAAGTAGTCACTAAATGAGTCGCTAAATGAGTCGCTAAATGAGTCACTAAATGAGACCCTAAACGAGTCACTAATTGAGTCCCTAAATGAGACCCTAAATGAGTCACCAAATGAGTCGCTAAATGAGTCACTAAATGAGTCACTAAATGAGTCCCTAAATGAGTCCCTAAATGAGTCGCTAAATGAGTCGCTAAATGAGTCACTAAATGAGTCCCTAAATGAGTCCCTAAAGTAGTCCTTAAATGAGTCACTAAATGAGACCCTAAATGAGTCACTAAATGAGTCGCTAAATGAGTCGCTAAATGAGTCGCTAAATGAGTCGCTAAATGAGACCCTAAATGAGACCCTAAATGAGTCACTAAATGAGTCCCTAAATGAGTCCCTAAATGAGTCGCTAAATGAGTCGCTACATGAGTCCCTAAATGAGTCCCTAAATGAGTCACTTTTGCACCAGCGGCAAAAACCACATGGAACATTCCATCCACCTGGACAACGAACATAGAGAATATTAGATATCACATTTTGCACAAAACAAGTACGCTTAAATGAAGTGTTTCTAAAAGTTTGACCATAACAACCATAATCGATAAACATAGGAACTGAGCCATGAGTTTTCACATCAGGCGAAACAATGCAGATGGGGAACAGATATTCACTTGAACCTGGTTCAGATGAATGAACAAATAACATAGAAACGGGCATTTATTAATTATTTGAATAAAATGACATGTAGAGGAGTTACTTCCTTAATATTACATGTAAATAAAAAGAAAATGAACCAATCACAAGAGACCCCTGAGAGAGAGAGGGAATCTATGAGCTGTTATCTCAGGTTAGGGAATCACAGATAAGGTTGTTGTTTTTTCAGTAGAAGGGGTCAGGTTAGCCTTGTCCCAGGTCTCTTCTTCTCTTTTTCCAGTAGAAGGGGTCAGGTTAACCTGGTCCCAGATCTCTTCTTCTCTTTTTCCAGTAGAAGGAGTCAGGTTAACCTGGTCCCAGATCTCTTCTCCTCTTTTTCCAGTAGAAGGGGTCAGGTTAACCTGGTCCCAGATCTCTTCTTCTCTTTTTCCAGTAGAAGGGGTCAGGTTAACCTGGTCCCAGATCTCTTCTTCTCTTTTTCCAGTAGAAGGAGTCAGGTTAACCTGGTCCCAGATCTCTTCTTCTCTTTTTCCAGTAGAAGGAGTCAGGTTAACCTGGTCCCAGATCTCTTCTTCTCTTTTTCCAGTAGAAGGAGTCAGGTTAGCCTTGTCCCAGGTCTCTTCTTCTCTTTTTTTCAGTAGAAGGAGTCAGGTTCCCAGATCTCTTCTTCTCTTTTTCCAGTCCCTGGTCCCAGGTCTCTTCTTCTCTTTTTCCAGTAGAAGGAGTCAGGTTAACCTGGTCCCAGGTCTCTTCTTCTCTTTTTCCAGTAGAAGGAGTCAGGTTAGCCTGGTCCCAGGTCTCTTCTTCTCTTTTTCCAGTAGAAGGGGTCAGGTTAGCCTGGTCCCAGGTCTCTTCTTCTCTTTTTTTCCAGTAGAAGGGGTCAGGTTAGCCTGGTCCCAGATCTCTTCTCCTCTTTTTTCCAGTAGAAGGGGTCAGGTTAGCCTGGTCCCAGGTCTAGTAGAAGGGGTCCTGGTCCCAGATCTCTTCTTCTCTTTTTCCAGTAGAAGGAGTCAGGTTAGCCTGGTCCCAGATCTCTTCTTCTCTTTTTCCAGTAGAAGGAGTCAGGTTAGCCTGGTCCCAGATCTCTTCTTCTCTTTTTCCAGTAGAAGGAGTCAGGTTAGCCTGGTCCCAGGTCTCTTCTTCTCTTTTTCCAGTAGAAGGGGTCAGGTTAGCCTGGTCCCAGATCTCTTCTTCTCTTTTTCCAGTAGAAGGGGTCAGGTTAGCCTGGTCCCAGATCTCTTCTTCTCTTTTTCCAGTAGAAGGGGTCAGGTTAGCCTGGTCCCAGATCTCTTCTTCTCTTTTTCCAGTAGAAGGAGTCAGGTTAGCCTGGTCCCAGATCTCTTCTTCTCTTTTTCCAGTAGAAGGGGTCAGGTTAGCCTGGTCCCAGATCTCTTCTTCTCTTTTTCCAGTAGAAGGAGTCAGGTTAGCCTGGTCCCAGATCTCTTCTTCTCTTTTTCCAGTAGAAGGAGTCAGGTTAGCCTGGTCCCAGATCTCTTCTTCTCTTTTTCCAGTAGAAGGAGTCAGGTTAGCCTGGTCCCAGATCTCTTCTTCTCTTTTTCCAGTAGAAGGGGTCAGGTTAGCCTGGTCCCAGATCTCTTCTTCTCTTTTTCCAGTAGAAGGAGTCAGGTTAGCCTGGTCCCAGATCTCTTCTTCTCTTTTTCCAGTAGAAGGGGTCAGGTTAGCCTGGTCCCAGATCTCTTCTTCTCTTTTTCCAGTAGAAGGAGTCAGGTTAGCCTGGTCCCAGGTCTCTTCTTCTCTTTTTCCAGTAGAAGGAGTCAGGTTAGCCTGGTCCCAGATCTCTTCTTCTCTTTTTCCAGTAGAAGGAGTCAGGTTAGCCTGGTCCCAGATCTCTTCTTCTCTTTTTCCAGTAGAAGGAGTCAGGTTAGCCTGGTCCCAGGTCTCTTCTTCTCTTTTTCCAGTAGAAGGAGTCAGGTTAGCCTGGTCCCAGATCTCTTCTTCTCTTTTTCCAGTAGAAGGGGTCAGGTTAGCCTGGTCCCAGGTCTCTTCTTCTCTTTTTCCAGTAGAAGGGGTCAGGTTAGCCTGGTCCCAGATCTCTTCTTCTCTTTTTCCAGTAGAAGGGGTCAGGTTAGCCTGGTCCCAGATCTCTTCTTCTCTTTTTCCAGTAGAAGGAGTCAGGTTAGCCTGGTCCCAGATCTCTTCTTCTCTTTTTCCAGTAGAAGGAGTCAGGTTAGCCTGGTCCCAGATCTCTTCTTCTCTTTTTCCAGTAGAAGGAGTCAGGTTAGCCTGGTCCCAGATCTCTTCTTCTCTTTTTCCAGTAGAAGGGGTCAGGTTAGCCTGGTCCCAGATCTCTTCTTCTCTTTTTCCAGTAGAAGGAGTCAGGTTAGCCTGGTCCCAGGTCTCTTCTTCTCTTTTTCCAGTAGAAGGGGTCAGGTTAGCCTGGTCCCAGATCTCTTCTTCTCTTTTTCCAGTAGAAGGAGTCAGGTTAGCCTGGTCCCAGATCTCTTCTTCTCTTTTTCCAGTAGAAGGAGGTCAGGTTAGCCTGGTCCCAGATCTCTTCTTCTCTTTTTCCAGTAGAAGGGGTCAGGTTAGCCTGGTCCCAGATCTCTTCTCCTCTTTTTCCAGTATAGGGGTCAGGTTAGCCTGGTCCCAGGTCTCTTCTTCTCTTTTTCCAGTAGAAGGAGTCAGGTTAGCCTGGTCCCAGATCTCTTCTCCTCTTTTTCCAGTAGAAGGGGTCAGGTTAGCCTGGTCCCAGATCTCTTCTTCTCTTTTTCCAGTAGAAGGGGTCAGGTTAGCCTGGTCCCAGATCTCTTCTCCTCTTTTTCCAGTAGAAGGGGTCAGGTTAGCCTGGTCCCAGATCTCTTCTCCTCTTTTTCCAGTAGAAGGGGTCAGGTTAGCCTTGTCCCAGATCTCTTCTTCTCTTTTTCCAGTACAAGGAGTCAGGTTAGCCTTGTCCCAGATCTCTTCTGCACTTTTTCCAGTAGAAGGAGTCAGGTTAGCCTGGTCCCAGGTCTCTTCTTCTCTTTTTCCAGTAGAAGGAGTCAGGTTAGCCTGGTCCCAGGTCTCTTCTTCTCTTTTTCCAGTAGAAGGAGTCAGGTTAACCTGGTCCCAGATCTCTTCTTCTCTTTTTCCAGTAGGAGGGGTCAGGTTAGCCTGGTCCCAGATCTCTTCTCCTCTTTTTCCAGTAGAAGGAGTCAGGTTAGCCTGGTCCCAGATCTCTTCTCTTCTAGAAGGGGTCAGGTAGGGAGGGAATGGAAGCTAGGGTCAGGTAGGGAGGGAATGGAAGCTAGGGTCAGGTAGGGAGAGAATGGATGCTAGGGTCAGGTGGGTAGGGAATGGAAGCTAGGGTCAGGTGGGTAGGGAGGGAATAGAAGCTAGGGTCAGGTGGTGAGGGAATGGAAGCTAGGGTCAGGTAGGGAGGGAATGGAAGCTAGGGTCAGGTGGGGAGGGAATGGAAGCTAGGGTCAGGTAGGGAGGGAATGGAAGCTAGGGTCAGGTAGGGAGGGAATGGAAGCTAGGGTCAGGTAGGGAGGGAATGGATGCTAGGGTCAGGTGGGTAGGGAATGGAAGCTAGGGTCAGGTGGGTAGGGAGGGAATGGAAGCTAGGGTCAGGTGGTGAGGGAATGGAAGCTAGGGTCAGGTGGTGAGGGAATGGAACCTAGGGTCAGGTAGGGAGGGAATGGAAGCTAGGGTCAGGTAGGGAGGGAATGGAAGCTAGGGTCAGGTAGGGAGGGAATGGAAGCTAGGGTCAGGTAGGGAGGGAATGGAAGCTAGGGTCAGGTAGGGAGGGAATGGAAGCTAGGGTCAGGTGGTGAGGGAATGGAAGCTAGGGTCAGGTAGGGAGGGAATGGAAGCTAGGGTCAGGTGGTGAGGGAATGGAAGCTAGGGTCAGGTAGGGAGAGAATGGAAGCTAGGGTCAGGTAGGGAGGGAACGGAAGCTAGGGTCAGGTGGGTTGTTCTCTAATAACCAGAGCTAAATATTCAGATTTATAAATAACACAACATGACTGTCAGATGGGTAACTAACACAACATGACTGTCAGATGGGTAAATAACACAACATGACTGTCAGATGTGTAAATAACACAACATGACTGTCAGATGGGTAAATAACACAACATGACTGTCAGATGGGTAAATAACACAACATGACTGTCAGATGGGTAAATAACACAACATGACTGTCAGATGGGTAAATAACACAACTGTCATGACTGACTGTCAGATGGGTAAATAACACAACATGACTGTCAGATGGGTAAATAACACAACATGACTGTCAGATGGGTAAATAACACAACATGACTGTCAGATGGGTAACTAACACAACATGACTGTCAGATGGGTAAATAACACAACATGACTGTCAGATGGGTAAATAACACAACATGACTGTCAGATGGGTAAATAACACAACATGACTGTCAGATGGGTAAATAACACAACATGACTGTCAGATGGGTAAATAACACAACATGACTGTCAGATGGGTAAATAACACAACATGACTGTCAGATGGGTAAATAACACAACATGACTGTCAGATGGGTAAATAACACAACATGACTGTCAGATGGGTCAATGGGTAACACAACATGACTGTCAGATGGGTAAATAACACAACATGACTGTCAGATGGGTAAATAACACAACATGACTGTCAGATGGGTAAATAACACAACATGACTGTCAGATGGGTAAATAACACAACATGACTGTCAGATGGGTAAATAACACAACATGACTGTCAGATGGGTAAATAACACAACATGACTGTCAGATGGGTAAATAACACAACATGACTGTCAGATGGGTAAATAACACAACATGACTGTCAGATGGGTAAATAACACAACATGACTGTCAGATGGGTAAATAACACAACATGACTGTCAGATGGGTAAATAACACAACATGACTGTCAGATGGGTAAATAACACAACATGACTGTCAGATGGGTAAATAACACAACATGACTGTCAGATGGGTAAATAACACAACATGACAGATGGGTCAGATGGGTGGGTAAATAACACAACATGACTGTCAGATGGGTAAATAACACAACATGACTGTCAGATGGGTAACTAACACAACATGACTGTCAGATGGGTAAATAACACAACATGACTGTCAGATGGGTAAATAACACAACATGACTGTCAGATGGGTAAATAACACAACATGACTGTCAGATGGGTAAATAACACAACATGACTGTCAGATGGGTAAATAACACAACATGACTGTCAGATGGGTAAATAACACAACATGACTGTCAGATGGGTAAATAACACAACATGACTGTCAGATGGGTAACTAACACAACATGACTGTCAGATGGGTAAATAACACAACATGACTGTCAGATGGGTAAAACTAACACAACATGACTGTCAGATGGGTACAACATGACTGTCAGATGGGTAAATAACACAACATGACTGTCAGATGGGTAAATAACACAACATGACTGTCAGATGGGTAAATAACACAACATGACTGTCAGATGGGTAAATAACACAACATGACTGTCAGATGGGTAAATAACACAACATGACTGTCAGATGGGTAACTAACACAACATGACTGTCAGATGGGTAAATAACACAACATGACTGTCAGATGGGTAAATAACACAACATGACTGTCAGATGGGTAACTAACACAACATGACTGTCAGATGGGTAAATAACACAACATGACTGTCAGATGGGTAAATAACACAACATGACTGTCAGATGGGTAAATAACACAACATGACTGTCAGATGGGTAAATAACACAACATGACTGTCAGATGGGTAAATAACACAACATGACTGTCAGATGGGTAAATAACACAACATGACTGTCAGATGGGTAAATAACACAACATGACTGTCAGATGGGTAAATAACACAACATGACTGTCAGATGGGTAAATAACACAACATGACTGTCAGATGGGTAAATAACACAACATGACTGTCAGATGGGTAAATAACACAACATGACTGTCAGATGGGTAAATAACACAACATGACTGTCAGATGGGTAAATAACACAACATGACTGTCAGATGGGTAAATAACACAACATGACTGTCAGATGGGTAAATAACACAACATGACTGTCAGATGGGTAAATAACACAACATGACTGTCAGATGGGTAAATAACACAACATGACTGTCAGATGGGTAAATGACTGACTCAGATGGGTAAATAACACAACATGACTGTCAGATGGGTAATGGGTAAATAACACAACATGACTGTCAGATGGGTAAATAACACAACATGACTGTCAGATGGGTAAATAACACAACATGACTGTCAGATGGGTAAATAACACAACATGACTGTCAGATGGGTAAATAACACAACATGACTGTCAGATGGGTAAATAACACAACATGACTGTCAGATGGGTAAATAACACAACATGACTGTCAGATGGGTAAAAATAACACAACATAAGATGGGTAAATAACACAACATGACTGTCAGATGGGTAAATAACACAACATGACTGTCAGATGGGTAAATAACACAACATGACTGTCAGATGGGTAAATAACACAACATGACTGTCAGATGGGTAAATAACACAACATGACTGTCAGATGGGTAAATAACACAACATGACTGTCAGATGGGTAAATAACACAACATGACTGTCAGATGGGTAAATAACACAACATGACTGTCAGATGGGTAAATAACACAACATGACTGTCAGATGGGTAAATAACACAACATGACTGTCAGATGGGTAAATAACACAACATGACTGTCAGATGGGTAAATAACACAACATGACTGTCAGATGGGTAAATAACACAACATGACTGTCAGATGGGTAAATAACACAACATGACTGTCAGATGGGTAAATAACACAACATGACTGTCAGATGGGTAAATAACACAACATGACTGTCAGATGGGTAAATAACACAACATGACTGTCAGATGGGTAAATAACACAACATGACTGTCAGATGGGTAAATAACACAACATGACTGTCAGATGGGTAAATAACACAACATGACTGTCAGATGGGTAAATAACACAACATGACTGTCAGATGGGTAAATAACACAACATGACTGTCAGATGGGTAAATAACACAACATGACTGTCAGATGGGTAAATAACACAACATGACTGTCAGATGGGTAAATAACACAACATGACTGTCAGATGGGTAAATAACACAACATGACTGTCAGATGGGTAAATAACACAACATGACTGTCAGATGGGTAAATAACACAACATGACTGTCAGATGGGTCAATAACACAACATGACTGTCAGATGGGTAAATAACACAACATGACTGTCAGATGGGTAAATAACACAACATGACTGTCAGATGGGTAAATAACACAACATGACTGTCAGATGGGTAAACAAACATGACTGTCAGATGGGTAAATAACACAACATGACTGTCAGATGGGTAAATAACACAACATGACTGTCAGATGGGTAAATAACACAACATGACTGTCAGATGGGTAAATAACACAACATGACTGTCAGATGGGTAAACAACACAACATGACTGTCAGATGGGTAAATAACACAACATGACTGTCAGATGGGTAAATAACACAACATGACTGTCAGATGGGTAAATAACACAACATGACTGTCAGATGGGTAAATAACACAACATGACTGTCAGATGGGTAAATAACATGACAACATGACTGTCAGATGGGTAAATAACACAACATGACTGTCAGATGGGTAACACAACATGAATGGGTAAATAACACAACATGACTGTCAGATGGGTAAATAACACAACATGACTGTCAGATGGGTAAATAACACAACATGACTGTCAGATGGGTCAATAACACAACATGACTGTCAGATGGGTAACTAACACAACATGACTGTCAGATGGGTAAATAACACAACATGACTGTCAGATGGGTAAATAACACAACATGACTGTCAGATGGGTAAATAACACAACATGACTGTCAGATGGGTAAATAACACAACATGACTGTCAGATGGGTAAATAACACAACATGACTGTCAGATGGGTAAATAACACAACATGACTGTCAGATGGGTAAATAACACAACATGACTGTCAGATGGGTAAATAACACAACATGACTGTCAGATGGGTAAATAAATAACACAACATGACTGTCAGATGGGTCAATAACACAACATGACTGTCAGATGGGTAAATAACACAACATGACTGTCAGATGGGTAAATAACACAACATGACTGTCAGATGGACTGTCAGATGGGTAAATAACACAACATGACTGTCAGATGGGTAAATAACACAACATGACTGTCAGATGGGTAAATAACACAACATGACTGTCAGATGGGTAAATAACACAACATGACTGTGATGGGTAAATAACACAACATGACTGTCAGATGGGTGTCAAATAACACAACATGACTGTCAGATGGGTAAATAACACAACATGACTGTCAGATGGGTAAATAACACAACATGACTGTCAGATGGGTAAATAACACAACATGACTGTCAGATGGGTAAATAACACAACATGACTGTCAGATGGGTAAATAACACAACATGACTGTCAGATGGGTAAATAACACAACATGACTGTCAGATGGGTAAATAACACAACATGACTGTCAGATGGGTAAATAACACAACATGACTGTCAGATGGGTAAATAACACAACATGACTGTCAGATGGGTAATAACACAACATGACTGTCAGATGGGTAAATAACACAACATGACTGTCAGATGGGTAAATAACACAACATGACTGTCAGATGGGTCAATAACACAACATGACTGTCAGATGGGTAAATAACACAACATGACTGTCAGATGGGTAAATAACACAACATGACTGTCAGATGGGTAAATAACACAACATGACTGTCAGATGGGTAAATAACACAACATGACTGTCAGATGGGTAAATAACACAACATGACTGGTAAATAACACAACATGACTGTCAGATGGGTAAATAACACAACATGACTGTCAGATGGGTAAATAACACAACATGACTGTCAGATGGGTAAATAACACATGACTGTCAGATGGGTAAATAACACAACATGACTGTCAGATGGGTAAATAACACAACATGACTGTCAGATGGGTAAATAACACAACATGACTGTCAGATGGGTAAATAACACAACATGACTGTCAGATGGGTAAACACAACATGACTGTCAACACAACATGACTGTCAGATGACTGGATGGGTAATGACTGTCAGATGGGTAACAACAACATGACTGTCAGATGGGTAAATAACACAACATGACTGTCAGATGGGTAAATAACACAACATGACTGTCAGATGGGTAAATAACACAACATGACTGTCAGATGGGTAAATAACACAACATGACTGTCAGATGGGTAAATAACACAACATGACTGTCAGATGGGTAAATAACACAACATGACTGTCAGATGGGTAAATAACACAACATGACTGTCAGATGGGTAAATAACACAACATGACTGTCAGATGGGTAAATAACACAACATGACTGTCAGATGGGTAAATAACACAACATGACTGTCAGATGGGTAAATAACACAACATGACTGTCAGATGGGTAAATAACACAACATGACTGTCAGATGGGTAAATAACACAACATGACTGTCAGATGATGGTCAGATGGGTAAATAACACAACATGACTGTCAGATGGGTAAAACAACAGATGGGTAACATGACTGTCAGATGGGTAAATAACACAACATGACTGTCAGATGGGTAAATAACACAACATGACTGTCAGATGGGTAAATAACACAACATGACTGTCAGATGGGTAAATAACACAACATGACTGTCAGATGGGTAAATAACACAACATGACTGTCAGATGGGTAAATAACACAACATGACTGTCAGATGGGTAAATAACACAACATGACTGTCAGATGGGTAAATAACACAACATGACTGTCAGATGGGTAAATAACACAACATGACTGTCAGATGGGTAAATAACACAACATGACTGTCAGATGGGTAAATAACACAACATGACTGTCAGATGGGTAAATAACACAACATGACTGTCAGATGGGTAAATAACACAACATGACTGTCAGATGGGTAAATAACACAACATGACTGTCAGATGGGTAAATAACACAACATGACTGTCAGATGGGTAAATAACACAACATGACTGTCAGATGGGTAAATAACACAACATGACTGTCAGATGGGTAAATAACACAACATGACTGTCAGATGGGTAAATAACAGACTGTCAGATGGGTAAATAACACAACATGACTGTCAGATGGGTAAATAACACAACATGACTGTCAGATGGGTAAATAACACAACATGACTGTCAGATGGGTAAATAACACAACATGACTGTCAGATGGGTAAATAACACAACATGACTGTCAGATGGGTAAATAACACAACATGACTGTCAGATGGGTAAATAACACAACATGACTGTCAGATGGGTAACTAACACAACATGACTGTCAGATGGGTAAATAACACAACATGACTGTCAGATGGGTAAATAACACAACATGACTGTCAGATGGGTAAATAACACAACATGACTGTCAGATGGGTAAATAACACAACATGACTGTCAGATGGGTAAATAACACAACATGACTGTCAGATGGGTAAATAACACAACATGACTGTCAGATGGGTAACTAACACAACATGACTGTCAGATGGGTAAATAACACAACATGACTGTCAGATGGGTAAATAACACAACATGACTGTCAGATGGGTAAATAACACAACATGACTGTCAGATGGGTAAATAACACAACATGACTGTCAGATGGGTCAATAACACAACATGACTGTCAGATGGGTAAATAACACAACATGACTGTCAGATGGGTAAATAACACAACATGACTGTCAGATGGGTAAATAACACAACATGACTGTCAGATGGGTAAATAACACAACATGACTGTCAGATGGGTAAATAACACAACATGACTGTCAGATGGGTAAATAACACAACATGACTGTCAGATGGGTAAATAACACAACATGACTGTCAGATGGGTAAATAACACAACATGACTGTCAGATGGGTCAATAACACAACATGACTGTCAGATGGGTAAATAACACAACATGACTGTCAGATGGGTAACTAACACAACATGACTGTCAGATGGGTAAATAACACAACATGACTGTCAGATGGGTAACTAACACAACATGACTGTCAGATGGGTAAATAACACAACATGACTGTCAGATGGGTAAATAACACAACATGACTGTCAGATGGGTAAATAACACAACATGACTGTCAGATGGGTAAATAACACAACATGACTGTCAGATGGGTAAATAACACAACATGACTGTCAGATGGGTAACTAACACAACATGACTGTCAGATGGGTAAATAACACAACATGACTGTCAGATGGGTAAATAACACATGACTGTCATGAAATAACTGACTGTCAGATGGGTAAATAACACAACATGACTGTCAGATGGGTAAATAACACAACATGACTGTCAGATGGGTAAATAACACAACATGACTGTCAGATGGGTAAATAACACAACATGACTGTCAGATGGGTAAATAACACAACATGACTGTCAGATGGGTAAATAACACAACATGACTGTCAGATGGGTAAATAACACAACATGACTGTCAGATGGGTAAATAACACAACATGACTGTCAGATGGGTAAATAACACAACATGACTGTCAGATGGGTAAATAACACAACATGACTGTCAGATGGGTAAATAACACAACATGACTGTCAGATGGGTAAATAACACAACATGACTGTCAGATGGGTAAATAACACAACATGACTGTCAGATGGGTAAATAACTGTCACAACATGACTGTCAGATGGGTAAATAACACAACATGACTGTCAGATGGGTAAATAACACAACATGACTGTCAGATGGGTAAATAACACAACATGACTGTCAGATGGGTAAATAACACAACATGACTGTCAGATGGGTCAATAACACAACATGACTGTCAGATGGGTCAATAACACAACATGACTGTCAGATGGGTAAATAACACAACATGACTGTCAGATGGGTAAATAACACAACATGACTGTCAGATGGGTAAATAACACAACATGACTGTCAGATGGGTAATAACACAACATGACTGTCAGATGGGTAAATAACACAACATGACTGTCAGATGGGTAAATAACACAACATGACTGTCAGATGTAAATAACACAACATGACTGTCAGATGGGTAAATAACACAACATGACTGTCAGATGGGTAAATAACACAACATGACTGTCAGATGGGTAAATAACACAACATGACTGTCAGATGGGTAAATAACACAACATGACTGTCAGATGGGTAAATAACACAACATGACTGTCAGATGGGTAAATAACACAACATGACTGTCAGATGGGTAAATAACACAACATGACTGTCAGATGGGTAATAACACAACATGACTGTCAGATGGGTAATAACACAACATGACTGTAAGATGGGTAAATAACACAACATGACTGTCAGATGGGTAAATAACACAACATGACTGTCAGATGGGTAAATAACACAACATGACTGTCAGATGGGTAAATAACACAACATGACTGTCAGATGGGTAAATAACACAACATGACTGTCAGATGGGTAAATAACACAACATGACTGTCAGATGGGTCAATAACACAACATGACTGTCAGATGGGTAAATAACACAACATGACTGTCAGATGGGTAAATAACACAACATGACTGTCAGATGGGTAAATAACACAACATGACTGTCAGATGGGTAAATAACACAACATGACTGTCAGATGGGTAAATAACACAACATGACTGTCAGATGGGTAAATAACACAACATGACTGTCAGATGGGTAAATAACACAACATGACTGTCAGATGGGTAAATAACACAACATGACTGTCAGATGGGTAAATAACACAACATGACTGTCAGATGGGTCAATAACACAACATGACTGTCAGATGGGTCAATAACACAACATGACTGTCAGATGGGTCAATAACACAACATGACTGTCAGATGGGTCAATAACACAACATGACTGTCAGATGGGTAATAACACAACATGACTGTCAGATGGGTAAATAACAAACATGACTGTCAGATGGGTAAATAACACAACATGACTGTCAGATGGGTAAATAACACAGATGGGTAAATAACATGACTGTCAGATGGGTCAATAACACAACATGACTGTCAGATGGGTAAATAACACAACATGACTGTCAGATGGGTAAATAACACAACATGACTGTCAGATGGGTAAATAACACAACATGACTGTCAGATGGGTAAATAACACAACATGACTGTCAGATGGGTCAATAACACAACATGACTGTCAGATGGGTCAATAACACAACATGACTGTCAGATGGGTAAATAACAACATGACTGTCACACAACATGACTGTCAGATGGGTAAATAACACAACATGACTGTCAGATGGGTAAATAACACAACATGACTGTCAGATGGGTAAATAACACAACATGACTGTCAGATGGGTAAATAACACAACATGACTGTCAGATGGGTAAATAACACAACATGACTGTCAGATGGGTAAATAACACAACATGACTGTCAGATGGGTAAATAACACAACATGACTGTCAGACTGGATGTAAATAACACAACATGACTGTCAGATGGGTCAATAACACAACATGACTGTCAGATGGGTAATAACACAACATGACTGTCAGATGGGTCAATAACACAACATGACTGTCAGATGGGTCAATAACACAACATGACTGTCAGATGGGTCAATAACACAACATGACTGTCAGATGGGTCAATAACACAACATGACTGTCAGATGGGTCAATAACACAACATGACTGTCAGATGGGTCAATAACACAACATGACTGTCAGATGGGTAAATAACACAACATGACTGTCAGATGGGTAAATAACACAACATGACTGTCAGATGGGTCAATAACACAACATGACTGTCAGATGGGTAAATAACACAACATGACTGTCAGATGGGTCAATAACACAACATGACTGTCAGATGGGTCAATAACACAACATGACTGTCAGATGGGTCAATAACACAACATGACTGTCAGATGGGTCAATAACACAACATGACTGTCAGATGGGTCAATAACACAACATGACTGTCAGATGGGTCAATAACACAACATGACTGTCAGATGGGTCAATAACACAACATGACTGTCAGATGGGTAAATAACACAACATGACTGTCAGATGGGTAAATAACACAACATGACTGTCAGATGGGTCAATAACACAACATGACTGTCAGATGGGTAAATAACACAACATGACTGTCAGATGGGTAAATAACACAACATGACTGTCAGATGGGTAAATAACACAACATGACTGTCAGATGGGTAAATAACACAACATGACTGTCAGATGGGTCAATAACACAACATGACTGTCAGATGGGTCAATAACACAACATGACTGTAAGATGGGTAAATAACACAACATGACTGTCAGATGGGTAAATAACACAACATGACTGTCAGATGGGTAAATAACACAACATGACTGTCAGATGGGTAAATAACACAACATGACTGTCAGATGGGTAAATAACACAACATGACTGTCAGACAGGTAAATAACACAACATGACTGTCAGACGGGTAAATAACACAACATGACTGTCAGATGGGTCAATAACACAACATGACTGTCAGACTGTCATGGACGGTACAGTGTTTTTGAAAAGTGTTATTGCTGTATGAAAAGCTTTTTTCATGTTGCAGTGAATCCTGGGAGTTGTAGGAAAAGGTGGCAGAGGTCTAGGGCAGGTTTCGGGTTGAGTCTGCGAGGCCAGTGACCTCTGACACAGTTAGAGGAACGCGTTGCTCTTCTGAACACTTCAGGACACTAAAGGGCCCACATCTACAAAATTTCTCACAGTTGGAAGGGCTAATCTAGGATCTGTCCGTATAGTCTGATTCATTATGATCTAAAAGGGCTAAACTGATCCGAGATCAGCACTATTTACCCTGATGCCCTTCATGAATATGTGACCCTGAGCACAGCAGTACAGCCAGACCTGTCTACATCAATCTGGTCTGGTTGTCTTGCTCTGCAGTTCAGTTCTGGGCTGAGAACTTTCCATTCCCCTAGCAGTGATAAGCAGCTGGATATATTAACCCCCCACCCCACCCCCAAGATAAGTAACCTTTTTGGAGTGAATATTCTACCGGTTCTTGCCCTCTGTTCTGGGCTGAGGTGGACAATATCCTGGGCTCCTTCTGGTTGGACTCTGATGGGGTTTGGGGATAAGTAAGGTCCAGTGTCCTTTAGAATGGTGACAGTGGGGTTCCTCTGGGTGGTCTCCTGTCTGGTTGGACTCTGATGGGGTTTGGGGATAAGTTAGGTCCAGTGTCCTTTAGAATGGTGACAGTGGGGTTCCTCTGGGTGGTCTCCTGTCTGGTTGGACTCTGATGGGGTTTGGGGATAAGTAAGGTCCAGTGGCCTTTAGAATGGTGACAGTGGGGTTCCTCAGGATGGTCTCCTGTCTGGTTGGACTCTGATGGGGTTTGGGGATAAGTTAGGTCCAGTGTCCTTTAGAATGGTGACAGTGGGGTTCCTCTGGATGGTCTCCTGTCTGGTTGGACTCTGATGGGGTTTGGGGATAAGTAAGGTCCAGTGTCCTTTAGAATGGTGACAGTGGGGTTCCTCTGGATGGTCTCCTGTCTGGTTGGACTCTGATGGGGTTTGGGGATAAGTTAGGTCCAGTGTCCTTTAGAATGGTGACAGTGGGGTTCCTCTGGATGGTCTCCTGTCTGGTTGGACTCTGATGGGGTTTGGGGATACGTTAGGTCCAGTGTCCTTTAGAATGGTGACAGTGGGGTTCCTCTGGATGGTCTCCTGTCTGGTTGGACTCTGATGGGGTTTGGGGATAAGTTAGGTCCAGTGTCCTTTAGAATGGTGACAGTGGGGTTCCTCTGGATGGTCTCCTGTCTGGTTGGACTCTGATGGGGTTTGGGGATAAGTTAGGTCCAGTGTCCTTTAGAATGGTGACAGTGGGGTTCCTCTGGATGGTCTCCTGTCTGGTTGGACTCTGATGGGGTTTGGGGATAAGTTAGGTCCAGTGTCCTTTAGAATGGTGACAGTGGGGTTCCTCTGGATGGTCTCCTGTCTGGTTGGACTCTGATGGGGTTTGGGGATAAGTTAGGTCCAGTGTCCTTTAGAATGGTGACAGTGGGGTTCCTCTGGATGGTCTCCTGTCTGGTTGGACTCTGATGGGGTTTGGGGATAAGTTAGGTCCAGTGTCCTTTAGAATGGTGACAGTGGGGTTCCTCTGGATGGTCTCCTGTCTGGTTGGACTCTGATGGGGTTTGGGGATAAGTTAGGTCCAGTGTCCTTTAGAATGGTGACAGTGGGGTTCCTCTGGATGGTCTCCTGTCTGGATTTCGTCAGCGCCTCCCTATGGTGGGTCCACCTGCAGTCTGCTCTCCTTTCCTCAGGGAGGTTTTAACTCTTGGTTACAGTAATGAACCTTCATTTACAGCAGGGTTCCCCAATAGGCAGCCCAGGAATTTTGTTTGGTCCCGCCAAGTTTTCTGAACAGAGTTATTTTTTATTATTTTTTAACCTTTATTTAACTTGGCAAGTCAGTTAAAGAACAAATTCTTATTTTCAATGACAACCAGACGGGGAACAGTGGGTTAACTGCCTGTTCAGGGGGCAGAATGACAGATTTTTACCTTGTCAGGTCGGGGATTCAAACTTGCAACCTTTCGGTTACTGACTCAACGCTTTAACCACGAGGCTACCTGCTGGTTACTAGTCCAACACTCTAACCGCTAGACTACCTGCTGGTTACTAGTCCAACACTCTAACCACTAGGCTACCTGCTGGTTACTAGTCCAACACTCTAACCACTAGACTACCTGCTGGTTACTAGTCCAACTCTCTAACCACTAGACTACCTGCTGGTTACTAGTCCAACACTCTAACCACTAGACTACCTGCTGGTTACTAGTCCAACACTCTAACCACTAGACTACCTGCTGGTTACTAGTCCAACACTCTAACCGCTAGACTACCTGCTGGTTACTAGTCCAACACTCTAACCAGTAGGCTACCTGCTGGTTACTAGTCCAACACTCTAACCGCTAGACTACCTGCTGGTTACTAGTCCCACACTCTAACCAGTAGGCTACCTGCTGGTTACTAGTCCAACTCTCTAACCACTAGGCTACCTGCTGGTTACTGGCCCAACACTCTAAACACTAGTCTACCTGCTGGTTACTAGTCCCACACTCTAACCACTAGACTACCTGCTGGTTACTAGTCCAACACTCTAACCACTAGGCTACCTGCTGGTTATTGGCCAAACGCTCTAACCACTAGGCTACCTGCTGGTTACTAGTCCAACACTCTAACCATGAGTCTACCTGCTGGTTACTGGCCCAATGCTCTAACTACTAGGCTACCTGCTGGTTACTAGTCCAACACTCTAACCACTAGGCTACCTGCTGGTTACTAGTCCAACACTCTAACCACTAGGCTACCTGCTGGTTACTAGTCCAACACTCTAACCGCTAGGCTACCTGCTGGTTACTAGTCCAACACTCTAACCACTAGACTACCTGCTGGTTACTAGTCCAACGCTCTAACCACTAGGCTAGCTGCTGGTTACTAGCCCAACGCTCTAACCACTAGACTACCTGCTGGTTACTAGTCCAACACTCTAACCACTAGAATACCTGCTGGTTACGAGTCCAAAGCTCTAACCACTTGTCTACCTGCTGGTTACTAGTCCAACGCTCTGACCACTAGTTTACCTGCTGGTTACTAGTCCAACACTCTAACCCCTAGGCTACCTGCTGGTTACTAGTCCAACACTCTAACCACTAGGCTACCTGCTGGTTACTAGTCCAACACTCTAACCACTAGGCTACCTGCTGGTTACTAGTCCAACGCTCTGACCACTAGTTTACCTGCTGGTTACTAGTCCAACACTCTAACCACTAGACTACCTGCTGGTTACTAGTCCAATGCTCTAACCACTAGACTACGTGCTGGTTACTAGTCCAACACTCTAACCACCAGAGTACCTGCTGGTTACTAGTCCAACACTCTAACCACTAGGCTACCTGCTGGTTACTAGTCCAATGCTCTAACCACTAGACTACCTGCTGGTTACTGACCCAACACTCTAACCACTAGTCTACCTGCTGGTTACTAGTCCAACGCTCTAACCAGTAGTCTACCTGCTGGTTACTAGTCCAACGCTCTAACCACTAGTCTACCTGCTGGTTACTAGTCCAACGCTCTAACCACTAGTCTACCTGCTGGTTACTGGCCCAACGCTCTAACCACTAGACTACCTGCTGGTTACTAGTCCAACACTCTAACCAGTAGGCTCCCCTGCCGACCCTGTTGATGCAAGGACTGACCATCCATGATATCAAAATTATAGTTTTAACCAATTATTTTAGTTGTTGGACATAAAATACTGTATAAATACTGTATAAACACCAGGAAATTTGTGATTTTAATTTTGGAAATCTGTTCCCACGCACAAGTAGAAAGATATGCTCGTATCCCAATAATAATAATAATAATAATAATATGCCATTTAGCAGACGCTTTTATCCAAAGCGACTTACAGTCATGTGTGCATACATTCTATGTATGGGTGGTCCCGGGAATCGAACCCACTACCCTGGCGTTACAAGCGCCATGCTCTACCAACTGAGCTACAGGACAACGTAACCAAGGTTTGAAATCATTATGTTTATGTCTTACTGTATCTGTTTAGGATTCTTGCAGTCAATTTGCAGTCTACAAATGATTGATAACTATCTTTCCGGCCCACGGCTGAAAGTAAATGGGGACTCCTGAGCTACAATCTTCTCCCCCTAACCCTTAAAATGAAGTTTGGTTTTCCTCAAGGCTCTGTTCTTGGACCACTAATGTTCTTATTATACATTGTGTGTTGCTGCCCCTCGTGATGTTAGACACCCATGGTTGAGGATGTTTCATTAAAGCTCCAATCGATAATAACCAAGCGTTCACCACACCCCTGTTGCCGGGCAAAAAAAATCATCTGAGGAATGGAGGGCCCGGTGAAATGTTCAAATTCATAGACAGAGCTATTGATACAAGGACTGACCAGCCATGATATCAACATTGTAGTTTAACCATGTTTTTAAGGCTATACAGTGTTTGTTAACATGTCCTTTAGATAGAATATATGTGTTGGGTTATGATGGGGTATAACAGTTGAACTAAGTCCGAGGGGCATTTATTTTTGAAGAATAAATGGGTACATATTGTTAATGTATTAAGTTAAAAAATATAGACATTCCCTGTGATATTACATGATGCTGATTGGCCCTTTAAACAGAGCTGACTGGAGAAACATTCCCTGTGATATTACATGATGCTGATTGGCCCTTTACACAGAGCTGACTGTAGAAACATTCCCTGTGATATTACATGATGCTGATTGGCCCTTTACACAGAGCTGACTGTAGAAACATTCCCTGTGATATTACATGATGCTGATTGGCCCTTTACACAGAGCTGACTGTAGAAACATTCCCTGTGATATTACATGATGCTGATTGGCCCTTTACACAGAGCTGACTGTAGAAACATTCCCTGTGATATTACATGATGCTGATTGGCCCTTTACACAGAGCTGACTGTAGAAACATTCCCTGTGATATTACATGATGCTGATTGGCATGATGCTGATTGGCCCTTTACACAGAGCTGACTGTAGAAACATTCCCTGTGATATTACATGATGCTGATTGGCCCTTTACACAGAGCTGACTGTAGAAACATTCCCTGTGATATTACATGATGCTGATTGGCCCTTTACACAGAGCTGACTGTAGAAACATTCCCTGTGATATTACATGATGCTGATTGGCCCTTTACACAGAGCTGACTGTAGAAACATTCCCTGTGATATTACATGATGCTGATTGGCCCTTTACACAGAGCTGACTGTAGAAACATTCCCTGTGATATTACATGATGCTGATTGGCCCTTTACACAGAGCTGACTGTAGAAACATTCCCTGTGATATTACATGATGCTGATTGGCCCACAGAGCTGACTTACACAGATGCTGATTGGCCCTTTACACTGTAGAAACATTCCCTGATGATATTACATGATGCTGATTGATTGCCCTTTATACAGAGCTGACTGTAGAAACATTCCCTGTGATATTACATGATGCTGATTGGATGCTGATTGGCCCTTTACACAGAGCTGAACTGTAGAAACATTCCCTGTGATATTACATGATGCTGATTGGCCCTTTACACAGAGCTGACTGTGATATTACATGATGCTGATTGGCCCTTTACACAGAGCTGACCCCTGTGATATTACATGATGCTGATTGGCCCTTTACACAGAGCTGACTGTAGAAACATTCCCTGTGATATTACATGATGCTGATTGGCCCTTTACACAGAGCTGACTGTAGAAACATTCCCTGTGATATTACATGATGCTGATTGGCCCTTTACACAGAGCTGACTGTAGAAACATTCCCTGTGATATTACATGATGCTGATTGGCCCTTTACACAGAGCTGACTGTGATATTGTATGATGAGATTAGGGTGTTCGTTACTACAGGTACGTAAACATCTCCTCCATTATTATCTCCCTTCCCACAGTTCCTTCTCGTATTCCTGTGTAATGATGTGACGAAGTGCTGTTGTTGTGACCCACGTAAAAATGCATTTTAAAATCAACACTGACTTGACTCCACGTCCTGTTCCCAGGCTGTGTCACCTAAAAATGATTTTAAAATCAAGCTGGCCACCACCTTGATCAAGCTGGCCTGAACATCAACGCCCCCCGTCTGCCTGGCTGAGTCCGCTGATGTCTTCACATCAGCCATGAAGGGTTTGACCCACGGATGGGTTCTGCAGCACTACAACATTGGAGCCAGTACTCTAGAAAATACAATAGTACTGATAATAATACACATTAGTATCTGGTATCCTTGTTTTAATTCCATGTGTTTGTCCCTGCTCGTATCACATCATCAACATGGAGGTTAGGTGTCTACAAGCTGGGTTTTCTCTCAAGTGGATGTTTGGAAAAGTTGGACTCTAAACGTGCCGTTGTTCTGATCTTAGTTATAATGTCTCATTGTTATAATGTCTCATTGTTCTGATCTTAGTTATAATGTCTCATAGTTATAATGTCTCATTGTTCTGATCTTAGTTATAATGTCTCATTGTTCTGATCTTAGTTATAATGTCTCATTGTTCTGATCATAGTTATAATGTCTCATAGTTATAATGTCTCATTGTTCTGATCATAGTTATAATGTCTCATAGTTATAATGTCTCATTGTTCTGATCTTAGTTATAATGTCTCATTGTTCTGATCATAGTTATAATGTCTCATAGTTATAATGTCTCATTGTTCTGATCATAGTTATAATGTCTCATAGTTATAATGTCTCATTGTTCTGATCATAGTTATAATGTCTCATTGTTCTGATCATAGTTATAATGTCTCATAGTTATAATGTCTCATTGTTCTGATCATAGTTATAATGTCTCATAGTTATAATGTCTCATTGTTCTGATCATAGTTATAATGTCTCATTGTTCTGATCATAGTTATAATGTCTCATAGTTATAATGTCTCATTGTTCTGATCTTAGTTATAATGTCTCATTGTTCTGATCATAGTTATAATGTCTCATAGTTATAATGTCTCATTGTTCTGATCATAGTTATAATGTCTCATAGTTATAATGACTAATTGTTCTGATCATAGTTATAATGTCTCATAGTTATAATGTCTCATTGTTCTGATCTTAGTTATAATGTCTCATTGTTCTGATCATAGTTATAATGTCTCATAGTTATAATGTCTCATTGTTCTGATCATAGTTATAATGTCTCATAGTTATAATGACTAATTGTTCTGATCATAGTTATAATGTCTCATAGTTATAATGACTCATTGTTCTGATCATAGTTATAATGTCTCATTGTTCTGATCATAGTTATAATGTCTCATTGTTCTGATCATAGTTATAATGTCTCATAGTTATAATGACTCATTGTTCTGATCATAGTTATAATGTCTCATAGTTATAATGTCTCATTATTCTGATCATAGTTATAATGTCTCATAGTTATAATGTCTCATTGTTCTGATCATAGTTATAATGTCTCATTATTCTGATCATAATTATAATGTCTCATTGTTCTGATCATAGTTATAATGTCTCATTATTCTGATCATAGTTATGTCTCATTGTTCTGATCATAGTTATAATGTCTCATAGTTATAATGTATCATAGTTATAATGTCTCATAGTTATAATGTCTCATTGTTCTGATCATAGTTATAATGTCTCATAGTTCTGATCATAGTTATAATGTCTCATTGTTCTGATCATAGTTATAATGTCTCATAGTTATAATGTCTCATAGTTATAATGACTCATTGTTCTGATCATAGTTATAATGTCTCATAGTTCTGATCATAGTTATAATGTCTCATTGTTCTGATCATAGTTATAATGTCTCATAGTTATAATGTCTCATTGTTCTGATCTTAGTTATAATGTCTCATTGTTCTGATCATAGTTATAATGTCTCATTGTTCTGATCATAGTTATAATGTCTCATAGTTATAATGTCTCATAGTTATAATGTCTCATTGTTCTGATCATAGTTATAATGTCTCATTGTTCTGATCATAGTTAGAATGACTCATTGTTCTGATCATAGTTATAATGTCTCATTGTTCTGATCATAGTTAGAATGACTCATTGTTCTGATCTTAGTTATAATGTCTCATTGTTCTGATCATAGTTATAATGTCTCATTGTTCTGATCATAGTTATAATGTCTCATTGTTCTGATCATAGTTATAATATCTCATTATTCTGATCATAGTTAGAATGTCTCATTGTTCTGATCATAGTTATAATGTCTCATTATTCTGATCATAGTTATAATGTCTCATTATTCTGATAATAGTTATGTCTCATTGTTCTGATCATAGTTATAATGTCTCATTATTCTGATCATAGTTATAATGTCTCATTATTCTGATAATAGTTATGTCTCATTGTTCTGATCATAGTTATAATGTCTCATAGTTATAATGTCTCATTGTTCTGATCATAGTTATAATGTCTCATTGTTCTGATCATAGTTATAATGTCTCATAGTTATAATGACTCATTGTTCTGATCATAGTTATAATGTCTCATTGTTCTGATCATAGTTATAATGTCTCATTGTTCTGATCATAGTTATAATGTCTCATTATTCTGATAATAGTTATGTCTCATTGTTCTGATCATAGTTATAATGTCTCATAGTTATAATGTCTCATAGTTATAATGTCTCATAGTTATAATGTCTCATTATTCTGATCATAGTTATAATGTCTCATTGTTCTGATCATAGTTATAATGTCTCATAGTTATAATGTCTCATAGTTATAATGTCTCATTATTCTGATCATAGTTATAATGTCTCATTGTTATAATGTCTCATAGTTATAATGACTCATTGTTCTGATCATAGTTATAATGTCTCATTGTTCTGATCATAGTTATAATGTCTCATAGTTATAATGTCTCATTGTTCTGATCATAGTTATAATGTCTCATTGTTCTGATCATAGTTATAATGTCTCATAGTTATAATGTCTCATTATTCTGATCATAGTTAGAATGACTCATTGTTCTGATCATAGTTATAATGTCTCATAGTTATAATGTCTCATTGTTCTGATCATAGTTATAATGTCTCATTGTTCTGATCTGATCATAGTTATAATGTCTCATTTATAATGTTCATTGTTCTGATCATAGTTATAATGTCTCATAGTTATAATGACTAATTGTTCTGATCATAGTTATAATGTCTCATAGTTATAATGTCTCATAGTTATAATGACTCATTGTTCTGATCATAGTTATAATGTCTCATTTATAATGTCTCATAGTTATAATGTCTCATTGTTCTGATCATATTATAATGTCTCATAGTTATAATGTCTCATTGTTCTGATCATAGTTATAATGTCTCATTGTTCTGATCATAGTTATAATGTCTCATAGTTATAATGTCTCATTGTTCTGATCATAGTTATAATGTCTCATAGTTATAATGACTCATTGTTCTGATCATAGTTATAATGTCTCATTGTTCTGATCATAGTTATAATGTCTCATTGTTCTGATCATAGTTATAATGTCTCATTGTTCTGATCATAGTTATAATGTCTCATAGTTATAATGTCTCATAGTTATAATGTCTCATAGTTATAATGTCTCATTATTCTGATCATAGTTATAATGTCTCATTGTTCTGATCATAGTTATAATGTCTCATTGTTCTGATCATAGTTATAATGTCTCATAGTTATAATGTCTCATAGTTATAATGTCTCATTATTCTGATCATAGTTATAATGTCTCATAGTTATAATGTCTCATAGTTATAATGTCTCATTGTTCTGATCATAGTTATAATGTCTCATTGTTCTGATCATAGTTATAATGTCTCATTGTTCTGATCATAGTTATAATGTCTCATTGTTCTGATCATAGTTATAATGTCTCATTATTCTGATCATAGTTAGAATGTCTCATAGTTATAATGTCTCATAGTTATAATGTCTCATTATTCTGATCATAGTTAGAATGTCTCATTGTTCTGATCATAGTTATAATGTCTCATTGTTCTGATCATAGTTATAATGTCTCATTATTCTGATCATAGTTATAATGTCTCATTGTTCTGATCATAGTTAGAATGTCTCATAGTTATAATGTCTCATTATTCTGATCATAGTTAGAATGTCTCATAGTTATAATGTCTCATAGTTATAATGTCTCATTATTCTGATCATAGTTAGAATGTCTCATTGTTCTGATCATAGTTATAATGTCTCATTATTCTGATCATAGTTATAATGTCTCATTGTTCTGATCATAGTTAGAATGTCTCATTATTCTGATCATAGTTAGAATGTCTCATTGTTCTGATCATAGTTATAATGTCTCATTATTCTGATCATAGTTATAATGTCTCATTGTTATAATGACTCATTGTTCTGATCATAGTTATAATGTCTCATTGTTCTGATCATAGTTATAATGTCTCATTATTCTGATCATAGTTATAATGTCTCATAGTTATAATGTCTCATTGTTCTGATCATAGTTAGAATGTCTCATTGTTCTGATCATAGTTAGAATGTCTCATTATTCTGATCATAGTTAGAATGTCTCATTGTTCTGATCATAGTTATAATGTCTCATTATTCTGATCATAGTTATAATGTCTCATTGTTATAATGACTCATTGTTCTGATCATAGTTATAATGTCTCATTGTTCTGATCATAGTTATAATGTCTCATAGTTATAATGTCTCATAGTTATAATGTCTCATTGTTCTGATCATAGTTATAATGTCTCATTGTTCTGTCATAGTTATAATGTCTCATAGTTATAATGTCTCATTATTCTGATCATAGTTATAATGTCTCATTGTTCTGATCATAGTTATAATGTGTCTCATTATTCTGATCATAGTTATAATGTCTCATAGTTATAATGTCTCATTGTTCTGATCATAGTTATAATGTCTCATTGTTCTGATCATAGTTATAATGTCTCATTGTTCTGATCATAGTTAGAATGTCTCATAGTTATAATGTCTCATTATTCTGATCATAGTTATAATGTCTCATAGTTATAATGTCTCATTGTTCTGATCATAGTTATAATGTCTGATCATAGTTATAATGTCTCATTGTTCTGATAGTTATAATGTCTCATAGTTATAATGTCTCATTGTTCTGATCATAGTTATAATGTCTCATTATTCTGATCATAGTTATAATGTCTCATTGTTCTGATCATAGTTATAATGTCTCATAGTTATAATGTCTCATAGTTATAATGTCTCATAGTTATAATGTCTCATTGTTCTGATCATAGTTATAATGTCTCATTATTCTGATCATAGTTATAATGTCTCATTGTTCTGATCATAGTTATAATGTCTCATAGTTATAATGTCTCATTGTTCTGATCATAGTTATAATGTCTCATTATTCTGATCATAGTTATAATGTCTCATAGTTATAATGTCTCATAGTTATAATGTCTCATAGTTATAATGTCTCATAGTTATAATGTCTCATTGTTCTGATCATAGTTAGAATGTCTCATTGTTCTGATCATAGTTATAATGTCTCATAGTTATAATGTCTCATTATTCTGATCATAGTTATAATGTCTCATTATAATGTCATTATAATGTATTGTCTCATTATTCTGATCATAGTTATAATGTCTCATTGTTCTGATCATAGTTATAATGTCTCATAGTTATAATGTCTCATTGTTCTGATCATAGTTATAATGTCTCATTGTTCTGATCATAGTTATAATGACTCATAGTTATAATGTCTCATAGTTATAATGTCTCATTATTCTGATCATATTCTGTCTCATAGTTATAATGTCTCATTATTCTGATCATAGTTATAATGTCTCATAGTTATAATGTCTCATTGTTCTGATCATAGTTATAATGTCTCATTGTTCTGATCATAGTTATAATGTCTCATTGTTCTGATCATAGTTATAATGTCTCATAGTTATAATGTCTCATTGTTCTGATCATAGTTATAATGTCTCATAGTTATAATGTCTCATTGTTCTGATCATAGTTATAATGTCTCATAGTTATAATGTCTCATTGTTCTGATCATAGTTATAATGTCTCATTGTTCTGATCATAGTTATAATGTCTCATAGTTATAATGTCACATTGTTCTGATCATAGTTATAATGACTCATTGTTCTGATCATAGTTATAATGTCTCATAGTTATAATGTCTCATAGTTATAATGTCTCATTATTCTGATCATAGTTATAATGTCTCATAGTTATAATGTCTCATTGTTCTGATCATAGTTATAATGTCTCATTGTTCTGATCATAGTTATAATGTCTCATAGTTATAATGTCTCATTGTTCTGATCATAGTTATAATGTCTCATTGTTCTGATCATAGTTATAATGTCTCATTATTCTGATCATAGTTATAATGTCTCATTGTTCTGATCATAGTTATAATGTCTCATTGTTCTGATCATAGTTATAATGTCTCATTGTTCTGATCATAGTTAGAATGTCTCATAGTTATAATGTCTCATTATTCTGATCATAGTTATAATGTCTCATAGTTATAATGTCTCATAGTTATAATGTCTCATTATTCTGATCATAGTTATAATGTCTCATTGTTCTGATCATAGTTATAATGTCTCATTATTCTGATCATAGTTATAATGTCTCATTGTTCTGATCATAGTTATAATGTCTCATAGTTCTGATCATAGTTATAATGTCTCATTGTTCTGATCATAGTTAGAATGTCTCATAGTTATAATGTCTCATTGTTCTGATCATAGTTATAATGTCTCATAGTTATAATGTCTCATTGTTCTGATCATAGTTATAATGTCTCATTGTTCTGATCATAGTTATAATGTCTCATAGTTATAATGTCTCATTGTTCTGATCATAGTTATAATGTCTCATAGTTATAATGTCTCATAGTTATAATGTCTCATTGTTCTGATCATAGTTATAATGTCTCATAGTTATAATGTCTCATTGTTCTGATCATAGTTATAATGTCTCATTTATAATGTCTCATTGTTCTGATCTTAGTTATAATGTCTCATAGTTATAATGTCTCATAGTTATAATGTCTCATTATTCTGATCATAGTTATAATGTCTCATTGTTATAATGTCTCATAGTTATAATGTCTCATTGTTCTGATCATAGTTATAATGTCTCATTGTTCTGATCATAGTTATAATGTCTCATAGTTATAATGTCTCATTGTTCTGATCATAGTTATAATGTCTCATTGTTCTGATCATAGTTATAATGTCTCATTGTTCTGATCATAGTTATAATGTCTCATAGTTATAATGTCTCATTGTTCTGATCTTTAGTTATAATGTCTCATAGTTATAATGTCTCATAGTTATAATGTCTCATAGTTATAATGTCTCATAGTTATAATGTCTCATTGTTCTGATCATAGTTATAATGTCTCATAGTTATAATGTCTCATAGTTATAATGTCTCATTGTTCTGATCTTAGTTATAATGTCTCATTGTTCTGATCATAGTTATAATGTCTCATAGTTATAATGTCTCATTGTTCTGATCATAGTTATAATGTCTCATAGTTATAATGTCTCATTGTTCTGATCATAGTTATAATGTCTCATTGTTCTGATAGTTATAATGTCTCACATAGTTATAATGACTCATAGTTATAATGTCTCATAGTTATAATGTCTCATTATTCTGATCATAGTTATAATGTCTCATTATTCTGATCATAGTTATAATGTCTCATAGTTATAATGTCTCATTGTTCTGATCATAGTTATAATGTCTCATTGTTCTGATCATAGTTATAATGTCTCATTGTTCTGATCATAGTTATAATGTCTCATAGTTATAATGTCTCATTGTTCTGATCATAGTTATAATGTCTCATAGTTATAATGTCTCATTGTTCTGATCATAGTTATAATGTCTCATAGTTATAATGTCTCATTGTTCTGATCATAGTTATAATGTCTCATTGTTCTGATCATAGTTATAATGTCTCATAGTTATAATGTCACATTGTTCTGATCATAGTTATAATGACTCATTGTTCTGATCATAGTTATAATGTCTCATAGTTATAATGTCTCATAGTTATAATGTCTCATTATTCTGATCATAGTTATAATGTCTCATAGTTATAATGTCTCATTGTTCTGATCATAGTTATAATGTCTCATTGTTCTGATCATAGTTATAATGTCTCATAGTTATAATGTCTCATTGTTCTGATCATATTGTTCTGTTATAATGTCTCATTGTTCTGATCATAGTTATAATGTCTCATTATTCTGATCATAGTTACAATGTCTCATTGTTCTGATCATAGTTATAATGTCTCATTATTCTGATCATAGTTATAATGTCTCATTGTTCTGATCATAGTTAGAATGTCTCATAGTTATAATGTCTCATTATTCTGATCATAGTTAGAATGTCTCATAGTTATAATGTCTCATAGTTATAATGTCTCATTATTCTGATCATAGTTAGAATGTCTCATTGTTCTGATCATAGTTATAATGTCTCATTATTCTGATCATAGTTATAATGTCTCATTGTTCTGATCATAGTTATAATGTCTCATTGTTCTGATCATAGTTAGAATGTCTCATAGTTATAATGTCTCATTGTTCTGATCATAGTTATAATGTCTCATAGTTATAATGTCTCATTGTTCTGATCATAGTTATAATGTCTCATTGTTCTGATCATAGTTATAATGTCTCATTGTTCTGAGTTATAATGTCTCATTGTTCTGATCATAGTTATAATGTCTCATTATTCTGATCATAGTTATAATGTCTCATTGTTCTGATCATAGTTAGAATGACTCATTGTTCTGATCATAGTTAGAATGTCTCATAGTTATAATGTCTCATTGTTCTGATCATAGTTATAATGTCTCATAGTTATAATGTCTCATTGTTCTGATCATAGTTATAATGTCTCATTGTTCTGATCATAGTTATAATGTCTCATAGTTATAATGTCTCATTGTTCTGATCATAGTTATAATGTCTCATAGTTATAATGTCTCATAGTTATAATGTCTCATTGTTCTGATCATAGTTATAATGTCTCATAGTTATAATGTCTCATTGTTCTGATCATAGTTATAATGTCTCATTGTTCTGATCATAGTTATAATGTCTCATTGTTCTGATCTTAGTTATAATGTCTCATAGTTATAATGTCTCATAGTTATAATGACTCATTGTTCTGATCATAGTTATAATGTCTCATAGTTATAATGTCTCATAGTTATAATGACTCATTGTTCTGATCATAGTTATAATGTCTCATTGTTCTGATCATAGTTATAATGTCTCATAGTTATAATGTCTCATTGTTCTGATCATAGTTATAATGTCTCATTGTTCTGATCATAGTTATAATGTCTCATTGTTCTGATCATAGTTATAATGTCTCATAGTTATAATGTCTCATTGTTCTGATCTTAGTTATAATGTCTCATAGTTATAATGTCTCATAGTTATAATGTCTCATAGTTATAATGTCTCATAGTTATAATGTCTCATTGTTCTGATCATAGTTATAATGTCTCATAGTTATAATGTCTCATAGTTATAATGTCTCATTGTTCTGATCATAGTTATAATGTCTCATAGTTATAATGTCTCATTGTTCTGATCTTAGTTATAATGTCTCATTGTTCTGATCATAGTTATAATGTCTCATAGTTATAATGTCTCATTGTTCTGATCATAGTTATAATGTCTCATTGTTCTGATCATAGTTATAATGTCTAATCACCTAGTGATACCCCAGGTGGTAGACCAGGGGTTTGGTCAAGACGTTTTAAACAGATCAGACAACTACAGGTTTGGATTAGCTTGTTTTCAAGTACGTTTTATTTAAATAATCAACAAAAACAACAGAATATCTCTCTTCTGTGTTTGTCCCTGCTTGTATCACATCATCAACATGGAGGTTAGGTGTCTACAAGCTGGGTATTCCCTCAAGTGGATGTTTGGAAAAGTTGGACTCTGACGTGCCATTGTTCTGATCATAGTTATAATGTCTCATTGTTCTGATCATAGTTATAATGTCTCATTGTTCTGATCATAGTTATAATGTCTCATAGTTATAATGTCTCATTATTCTGATCATAGTTATAATGTCTCATAGTTATAATGTCTCATAGTTATAATGACTCATTATTCTGATCATAGTTATAATGTCTCATTGTTCTGATCATAGTTATAATGACTAATTGTTCTGATCATATTTATAATGTCTCATTGTTCTGAGTTCTGATCATAGTTATAATGTCTCATAGTTATAATGTCTCATTGTTCTGATCATAGTTATAATGTCTCATTGTTCTGATCATAGTTATAATGTCTCATTGTTCTGATCATAGTTATAATGTCTCATTGTTCTGATCATAGTTATAATGTCTCATAGTTATAATGTCTCATTGTTCTGATCATAGTTATAATGTCTCATAGTTATAATGTCTCATTGTTCTGATCATAGTTATAATGTCTCATAGTTATGATGTCTCATTGTTCTGATCATAGTTATAATGTCTCATTGTTCTGATCTTAGTTATAATGTCTCATTGTTCTGATCATAGTTATAATGTCTCATAGTTCTGATCATAGTTATAATGTCTCATTGTTCTGATCATAGTTATAATGTCTCATAGTTATAATGTCTCATTGGTCTGATCATAGTTATAATGTATCATTGTTCTGATCATAGTTATAATGTCGCATTGTTCTGATCATAGTTATAATGTCTCATTGTTCTGATCATAGTTATAATGTCTCATAGTTATAATGTCTCATTGTTCTGATCATAGTTATAATGTCTCATAGATATAATGTCTCATTGTTCTGATCATAGTTATAATGTCTCATAGTTATAATGTCTCATTGTTCTGATCATAGTTATAATGTCTCATTGTTCTGATCATAGTTATAATGTCTCATTGTTCTGATCATAGTTATAATGTCTCATAGTTATAATGTCTCATTGTTCTGATCATAGTTATAATGTCTCATTGTTCTGAGTTCTGATCATAGTTATAATGTCTCATTGTTCTGATCATAGTTATAATGTCTCATTGTTCTGATCATAGTTATAATGTCTCATAGTTATAATGTCTCATTGTTCTGATCATAGTTATAAATGACTCATTGTTCTGATCATAGTTATAATGTCTCATTGTTCTGATCATAGTTAGAATGTCTCATTGTTCTGATCATAGTTATAATGTCTCATTGTTCTGATCATAGTTATAATGTCTCATTGTTCTGATCATAGTTAGAATGTCTCATTGTTCTGAGTTCTGATCATAGTTAGAATGTCTCATTGTTCTGATCATAGTTATAATGTCTCATAGTTATAATGTCTCATTGTTCTGATCATAGTTATAATGTCTCATTGTTCTGATCATAGTTAGAATGTCTCATTGTTCTGAGTTCTGATCATAGTTAGAATGTCTCATTGTTCTGATCATAGTTATAATGTCTCATAGTTATAATGTCTCATTGTTCTGATCATAGTTATAATGTCTCATTGTTCTGATCATAGTTATAATGTCTCATTGTTCTGATCATAGTTATAATGTCTCATAGTTATAATGTCTCATTGTTCTGATCATAGTTAGAATGACTCATTGTTCTGATCATAGTTAGAATGTCTCATAGTTCTGATCATAGTTATAATGTCTCATTGTTCTGATCATAGTTAGAATGTCTCATTGTTCTGATCATAGTTATAAATGACTCATTGTTCTGATCATAGTTATAATGTCTCATTGTTCTGATCATAGTTAGAATGTCTCATTGTTCTGATCATAGTTATAATGTCTCATAGTTATAATGTCTCATTGTTCTGATCATAGTTATAATGTCTCATAGTTATAATGTCTCATTGTTCTGATCATAGTTATAATGACTCATTGTTCTGATCATAGTTATAATGTCTCATTGTTCTGATCATAGTTATAATGTCTCATTGTTCTGATCATAGTTATAATGTCTCATTATTCTGATCATAGTTATAATGTCTCATTGTTCTGATCATAGTTATAATGACTCATTGTTCTGATCATAGTTATAATGTCTCATTGTTCTGATCATAGTTATAATGTCTCATAGTTATAATGTCTCATTGTTCTGAACATAGTTATAATGTCTCATTGTTCTGATATAGTTATAATGTCTCATTGTTCTGAGTTCTGATCATAGTTATAATGTCTCATAGTTATAATGTCTCATTGTTCTGATCATAGTTATAATGTCTCATTGTTCTGATCATAGTTAGAATGTCTCATTGTTCTGATCATAGTTATAATGTCTCATTGTTCTGAGTTCTGATCATAGTTATAATGACTCATTGTTCTGATCATATTTATAATGTCTCATTGTTCTGAGTTCTGATCATAGTTATAATGTCTCATTGTTCTGATCATAGTTATAATGTCTCATTGTTCTGATCATAGTTATAATGTCTCATTGTTCTGATCATAGTTATAATGTCTCATAGTTATAATGTCTCATTGTTCTGATCATAGTTATAATGTCTCATAGTTATAATGTCTCATAGTTATAATGTCTCATAGTTATAATGTCTCATTGTTCTGATCATAGTTATAATGTCTCATTGTTCTGATCTTAGTTATAATGTCTCATAGTTATAATGTCTCATAAAGTTATAATGTCTCATAGTTATAATGTCTCATAGTTATAATGTCTCATAGTTATAATGTCTCATTATTCTGATCATAGTTATAATGTCTCATAGTTATAATGTCTCATTATTCTGATCATAGTTATAATGTCTCATAGTTATAATGTCTCATTGTTCTGATCATAGTTATAATGTCTCATTGTTCTGATCTTAGTTATAATGACTCATTATTCTGATCATAGTTATAATGTCTCATAGTTATAATGTCTCATTGTTCTGATCATAGTTATAATGTCTCATTGTTCTGATCATAGTTATAATGTCTCATAGTTATAATGTCTCATTATTCTGATCATAGTTATAATGTCTCATTGTTCTGATCATAGTTATAATGTCTCATTGTTCTGATCATAGTTATAATGTCTCATTGTTCTGATAATAGTTATAATGTCTCATAGTTATAATGTCTCATTGTTCTGATAATAGTTATAATGTCTCATAGTTATAATGTCTCATTGTTCTGATCATAGTTATAATGTCTCATTATTCTGATCATAGTTATAATGTCTCATTGTTCTGATCATAGTTATAATGTCTCATAGTTATAATGTCTCATTGTTCTGATCATAGTTATAATGTCTCATTGTTCTGATCATAGTTAGAATGTCTCATTGTTCTGATCATAGTTATAATGTCTCATAGTTATAATGTCTCATTGTTCTGATCATAGTTATAATGTCTCATTGTTCTGATCATTGTTATAATGTCTCATTGTTCTGATCATAGTTATAATGTCTCATTGTTCTGATCATTGTTATAATGTCTCATTGTTCTGATCATTGTTATAATGTCTCATTGTTCTGATCATAGTTATAATGTCTCATTGTTCTGATCATAGTTATAATGTCTCATTGTTCTGATCATAGTTATAATGTCTCATTGTTCTGAGTTCTGATCATAGTTATAATGTCTCATAGTTATAGTGTCTCATTGTTCTGATCATAGTTATAATGTCTCATTGTTCTGATCATAGTTATAATGTCTCATAGTTATAATGTCTCATAGTTATAATGTCTCATAGTTATAATGTCTCATTGTTCTGATCATAGTTATAATGTCTCATTGTTCTGATCTTAGTTATAATGTCTCATAGTTATAATGTCTCATAGTTATAATGTCTCATAGTTATAATGTCTCATAGTTATAATGTCTCATAGTTATAATGTCTCATTATTCTGATCATAGTTATAATGTCTCATAGTTATAATGTCTCATTATTCTGATCATAGTTATAATGTCTCATAGTTATAATGTCTCATTGTTCTGATCATAGTTATAATGTCTCATTGTTCTGATCTTAGTTATAATGACTCATTATTCTGATCATAGTTATAATGTCTCATAGTTATAATGTCTCATTGTTCTGATCATAGTTATAATGTCTCATTGTTCTGATCATAGTTATAATGTCTCATAGTTATAATGTCTCATTATTCTGATCATAGTTATAATGTCTCATTGTTCTGATCATAGTTATAATGTCTCATTGTTCTGATCATAGTTATAATGTCTCATTGTTCTGATAATAGTTATAATGTCTCATAGTTATAATGTCTCATTGTTCTGATAATAGTTATAATGTCTCATAGTTATAATGTCTCATTGTTCTGATCATAGTTATAATGTCTCATTATTCTGATCATAGTTATAATGTCTCATTGTTCTGATCATAGTTATAATGTCTCATAGTTATAATGTCTCATTGTTCTGATCATAGTTATAATGTCTCATTGTTCTGATCATAGTTAGAATGTCTCATTGTTCTGATCATAGTTATAATGTCTCATAGTTATAATGTCTCATTATTCTGATCATAGTTATAATGACTCATTGTTCTGATCATTGTTATAATGTCTCATTGTTCTGATCATAGTTATAATGTCTCATTGTTCTGATCATTGTTATAATGTCTCATTGTTCTGATCATTGTTATAATGTCTCATTGTTCTGATCATAGTTATAATGACTCATTGTTCTGATCATAGTTATAATGTCTCATAGTTATAATGTCTCATAGTTATAATGTCTCATTGTTCTGATCATAGTTATAATGTCTCATTGTTCTGATCATAGTTATAATGTCTCATTATTCTGATCTTAGTTATAATGTCTCATTGTTCTGATCATAGTTATAATGTCTCATAGTTATAATGTCTCATTATTCTGATCATAGTTATAATGTCTCATAGTTATAATGTCTCATTATTCTGATCATAGTTATAATGTCTCATAGTTATAATGTCTCATTGTTCTGATCATAGTTATAATGTCTCATAGTTATAATGTCTCATAGTTATAATGTCTCATAGTTATAATGTCTCATTGTTCTGATCATAGTTATAATGTCTCATTGTTCTGATCATAGTTATGTGTCATTGTCATGATCATAGTTATAATGTCTAATCACCTAGTGATACCCCAGGTGGCAGACCAGGGGGTTTGGTCAAGACGTTTTAAACAGATCAGACAACTACAGGTTTGGATTAGCTTGTTTTCAAGTACGTTTTATTTAAATAATCAACAAAAACAACAGAATATCTCTCTTAGATACCGTCTTCTGGGCTCCGGGGTCTTGCTGTATCCTGTGGGGAACAGAAACTGAGCTCCATCCGTTATCCCTGGGACTGAGCACAACTATACAAGAGTAACCTCTCTTCCCCAGTTCTCTCTCTTTATGGGTCTCGTCCAGATGGTGAGCAATCATCCCCTTGATTACGCACCAATCACAATCATCCCCTTGATTACTCACCAATCACAATCATCCCCTTGATTACTCACCAATCACAATCATCCCCTTGATTACTCACCAACCACAATCATCCCCTTGATTACTCACCAATCACAATCATCCCCTTGATTACTCACCAATCACAATCATCCCCTTGATTACTCACCAACCACAATCAGCCCCTTGATTACTCACAAACCACAATCATCCCCTTGATTACTCACCAATCACAATCATCCCCTTGATTACTCACCAATCACAATCATCCCCTTGATTACTCACCAATCACAATCATCCCCTTGATTACTCACCAACCACAATCAGCCCCTAATTACTCACCAATCACAATCAGCCCCTAATTACTCACCAACCACAATCAGCCCCTTGATTACTCACCAACCACAATCAGCCCCTAATTACTCACCAACCACAATCGGCCCCTAATTACTCACCAATCACAATCAGCCCCTAATTACTCACCAACCACAATCATCCCCTTGATTACTCACCAACCACAATCAGCCCCTTGATTACTCACCAACCACAATCAGCCCCTAATTACTCACCAACCACAATCAGCCCCTAATTACTCACCAACCACAATCAGCCCCTAATTACTCACCAACCACAATCAGCCCCTAATTACTCACCAACCACAATCAGCCCCTAATTACTCACCAACCACAATCAGCCCCTAATTACTCACCAACCACAATCAGCCGCTAATTACTCACCAACCACAATCATCCCCTAATTACTCACCAACCACAATCATCCCCTAATTACTCACCAACCACAATCATCCCCTAATTACTCACCAACCACAATCATCCCCTAATTACTCACCAACCACAATCAGCCCCTAATTACTCACCAACCACAATCATCCCCAGTTCGTCCTGGCTGGAGAGCTCGTCGAGACCTAGCACGTCCAGCAGAGGGAGCCATCGCGTCGTGATGAAGACTCCGTCTGTCACCAGGCCTCGACGAGTCTCCCCTGGTGGCCGACCAGCTGTACGCCACGGCCATAATACATGAAACGTCACCTTGTGATACGTCATGACCCGTAACATCACTTGGTTTGCCGACGCGGTAATCAGAGACGCTGTTTCTGTGTTAAGAAACAACATGAATGAAGGAAAAATGCACATCATCCCTTTTACCGATATAATCACAGATCAATAAGGTGACATGAGGTGGGTTTTTTTCACGACGCAACCCTCCTCCGTCTCGACGTGAACCCATTTCCTCTACAACGCGTTGCCATGGTAACATGTCTACTGTCTTTGAAGTGAATATGGAACTGAGGGGCAAGTTGTAGCAAATTTAAAGAGGAGGGAGGGAGGGAGGTGAGAGGGAAGGAAGGAGACAGAGGAGGAGGGCAGGAAGGAGACAGGAGGAGGGACGGAAGGAGACAGAGTAGGAGGGAAGGAGTCAGGGAGGGAGACAGAGGAGGGAGGGAGACAGGGAGACAGGGAAACAGGGAGGGAGGGAGACAGAGGAGGGAGGGAGGGAGACAGAGGAGGGAGGGAGACAGGGAAACAGGGAAGGAAGGAGACAGAGGAGGAGGGCAGGAAGGAGACAGGAGGAGGGACGGAAGGAGACAGGAGGAGGGAAGGAAGGAGACAGAGGAGGGAGGGAGACAGAGTAGGAGGGAAGGAGTGAGGGAGGGAGACAGAGGAGGGAGGGAGGAAGACAGAGGAGGGGGGACGGAGACAGAGGAGAGAGGGAGACAGGGAGGGAGGGGGGAGAGGAGGGAAGGGTTGAGGGAGGGAGACAGAGGAGGGAGGGAGAGAAGGAGGGAAGGTTTGAGGGAGGGCGAGAGACAGAGGAGGGAGGTGGGAGAGAAGGAAGGAAGGAGACAGAGGAGGGAGGGAGGGAGGCAGAGGAGAAGGGAGGGAGACAGACAGTAGGGAGAGAAGGAGGGAAGGGTTGAGGGAGGGCGAGAGCGACGGACACAGAGGAGGGAAGGAGTGAGGGAGGACTGAAGGAGGGACGGAGTGAGTGAGGGAGTGAGTGAGTGAGGGAGGGAGGGAGGGACATAGTGAGTGAGTGAGGGAGGTGGGGAGTGAGTGAGTGAGTGGAGTGAGTGGAGTGGAGTGAGTGAGGAGGGGGAGGGAGGGAGGGAGGGAGGAGTGAGTGAAGGAGTGAGGGAGGGGGAGGGGAGGAGGGAGGGAGGGAGGGAGGGAGGGAGGGAGGGAGGGAGGGAGGGAGGGAGGGAGGGAGGGAGGGAGGGAGGGAGGAGTGAGTGAAGGAGTGAGGGAGGGACGTAGTGAGTGAGTGAGGGAGGTGGGGAGTGAGTGAGTGAGTGGAGTGAGGGGGAGGGAGGAAGGGAGACAGAAAGCAGACATGACTCATTGTAAAGACTAGATGGCTGGATAATCCTCCTCGTGGTTTCTGGGTTTTCCCCCATAACAGTCTAAGCCCTGTCTAAGCCAGGGGGGGCACCACTAAGCCATGTTAAATTGTTTTATAAAGGTCAAACTCAATATTAGGAATGTGTTCTTAATGTTTTCTACACTCAATATATATTTCCACACTATGAGGTTGGAATAATACTGTGAAATTATGAAAATTATGACCTTTTAGTGTAAAAGTTTTTTGAAAAGACAGACTGAAATGTAAGCCTGTTTTCCATGTGCGGAGTCTTGGCCTGCCGGGCGACATCACCAGGTGGTAAGTTTAATAGATCCATTTTTTTTAATACATTTTTTTAATTTAACCTTTATTTAAGTCAGTTAAGATTAAGAACAAATTCATATATATTCACAATGACGGCCTACCGGGGAACAGTGGGTTAACTGCCTTGTTCAGGGGAACAGTGGGTTAACTGCCTTGTTCAGGGGGCAGAATGACAGATTTATACTTTGTCAGCTATTCGATCTAAACTCAGCAAAAAAAAAAGAAACGTCCCTTTTTCAGGACCCTGTCTTTCAAAGATAATTTACAAATAATACAAATAACGTCACAGATCTTCATTGTAAAGGGTTTAAACACCGTTTCCCATGCTTTTTCAATGAACCATAAACAATTAATGAACATGCACCTGTGGAACGGTCCTTAAGACACTAACAGCTTACAGACGGTAGGCAATTAAGGTCACAGTTGTGAAAACTTAGGACACTAAAGAGGCCTTTCTACCGACTCTGAAAAACACCAATAGAAAGATGCCCAGGGTTCCTGCTCATCTGCGTGAACGTGCTTTAGGCATGCTGCAATGAGACATGAGGACTGCAGATGTGTTCAGGGTAATACATTTAAATGTCCGTACTGTGAGATGCCTAAGACAGGCAGAGCTACAGGGAGACAGGACGGACAGCTTATCGTTCTCACAGTGGCAGACCACGTGTAACAACACCTGCACAGGATCGGTACATCCGAACATCACACCTGAGGGACAGGTACAGGATGGCAACAACAACTGCCCGAGTTACACCAGGAACACACAATCCCTCCATCAGTGCTCAGTCTGTCCGCAATAGGCTGAGAGAGGCTGGACTGAGGGCTTGTAGGCCTGTTGTAAAGGCAGGTCCTCACCAAACATCACCGGTAACAACGTCACCTATGGGCACAAACCCACCGTCGCTGGACCAGACTGGACTGGCAAAAAGTGATCTTCACTGACGAGTCGCGGTTTTGTCTCACCAGCAGTGACGGTCGACCTCGCGTTTATTGTTGAAGGAATGAGCGTTACACCGAGGCCTGTACTCTGGAGCGGGATGGATTTGGAGGTGGAGGGTCCATCATGGTCTGAGGCAGTGTGTCACAGCATCATCGGGCTGAGCTTGTTGCCATTGCAGTCAATCTCAACGCTGTGCGTTACAGGGAAGACATCCTCTTCCCTCATGTGGTACCCATCCTGCAGGCTCATCCTGACATGACCCTCCAGCATGACAATGACACCAGCCATACGGCTCGTTCTGTGCGTGATTTCATGCAAGACAGGAATGTCAGTATTCTGCCGTGGCCAGCGAAGAGCCCGGATCTCAATCCCATTAACCTGTTGGATCGGAGGGTGAGGGCTAGGGCCATTTCCACCAGAAATGTCCGGGAATTTGCAGGTGCCTTGGTGGAAGAGTTGGGTAACATCTCACAGCAAGAACTGGCAAACTGGTGCAGTCCATGAGGAGGAGATGCACTGCAGTACTTAATGCAGCTGGTGGCCACACCAGATACTGACTGTTACTTTTGATTTTTTTACCCCCTCTTTGTTCAGGGACACATTATTCAATTTCTGTTAGTCACATGTCTGTGAAACTTGTTCAGTTTATGTCTCAGTTGTTGAATCTTGTTATGTTCATACAAATATTTACACATGTTAAGTTTGATGAAAAATAAATGCAGTAGACAATGAGAGGATGTTTATTTTTTTTTTGCTGAGTTTAGCAACCTTTCAGCTACTGGCCCAATGCTCTAACCACTAGGCTACCTGCCAACCAATAGCAACAAGAGTTTCAAACCTCTCTGCCAATAACAGATCGTTTTAATTCAGGTTACATATCCCTCCCATTAGGCTCCTCCAATTACAGTAGGTCCCACACTCAGACTCCTCCCAGACAATCTTGGCTAAATTCTTGCTTGAGAAAAGCTTTTTGCTATTTATTTTTTCCCCCGTTTTTAATTGAAACAATAATTACAGTAAGGTTAATTAATTAATTCAACTTAATTGTTACCCAAAACATTATTTGATATTGAGATAAAAAAAAAAATCTGCATCGTGCCTTTAATAGTTTCCCTGTGGCTGAACAGGATCCTTCCCAGCAGAGGTATAATTGAAAGCCAGAGGGGGAGCGAGGGTTAGCCGGGTAGCAGGGTGAGGACTAGGGTAGAGGTGGCGGAAGGCAATTATTTCTCTCTCTCTCTCCCTCCATCCCTCCCTCTTCCTCCTCCCTTTATCCATCCATCCATCCCTCTCTCTCTCCCTCCATCCCTCTCTCTCCCTCCCTCCCTCTTCCTCCTCCCTCCATCCCTCTCTCTCCCTCCCTCCCTCTTCCTCCTCCCTCCATCCCTCTTCCTCCATCCCTCCCTCTTCCTCCTCCCTTTATCCCTCCATCCCTCTCTCTCTCTCTCCCTCCCTCTTCCTCCATCCCTCTTCCTCCATCCCTCTTCCTCCATCCCTCCATCCATCCCTCTTCCTCCTCCCTCCATCCCTCTCTCCATCCCTCCATCCCTCCCTCTTCCTCCATCCCTCTTCCTCCTCCCTCCATCCCTCTCTCCATCCCTCCCTCTTCCTCCTCCCTCCATCCCTCTCTCCATCCCTCCCTCTTCCTCCTCCCTTTATCCATCCATCCCTCTCTCTCCCTCCATCCCTCTTCCTCCATCCCTCTTCCTCCATCCCTCTTCCTCCATCCCTCTTCCTCCATCCCTCTCCCTCCATCCCTCTCTCTCCCTCCATCCCTCTTCCTCCATCCCTCCCTCTTCCTCCATCCCTCTCTCTCTCTCCCTCCATCCCTCTCTCTCCCTCCATCCCTCTTCCTCCATCCCTCTTCCTCCTCCCTCCATCCCTCCCTCTTCCTCCATCCCTCCCTCTTCCTCCATCCCTCCCTATTCCTACCTCCCTCCGTCTTCCTCCATCCCTCCCTCTTCCTCCATCCCTCTCTCCCTCTCTCCCTCCCTCTTCCTCCATCCCTCTTCCTCCATCCCTACATCCATCCCTCTTCCTCCTCCCTCCATCCCTCTCTCCATCCCTCCCTCTTCCTCCTCCCTCCATCCCTCCCTCTTCCTCCATCCCTCTTCCTCCATCCCTCTTCCTCCTCCCTCCATCCCTCTCTCCATCCCCCCCTCTTCCTCCATCCCTCTCTCCATCCCTCCCTCTTCCTCCATCCCTCCCTCTTCCTCCTCTCTCCATCCCTCTTCCTCCTCCCTCCATCCCTCTCTCCATCCCTCTTCCTCTTCCTCCATCCCTCCCTCTTCCTCCTCCCTCCATCCCTCTCTCCATCCCTCCCTCTTCCTCCTCCCTTTATCCCTCCTTCCCATGACTTTGGATCCAAAAGTTGTGTGTTCAATCCCAGTGCTAGATACTTATTATTTTGTTTTAACTCTAACGCCAAAACCTTAACCCTTGAGTTGGAAATTTGACGTTTGGAGAAACGGAACGATGCTGAACAAGAGTAGCAACCCAGGGTGTAAAAGAACTCATTTTAACGTTTGGAGAAACGTGGATAAATGTCGGAATCTGAAGTCATATTGGTAGAACCGTGACATGGAGAACTCAGTGACTAACCACTCTACCCCTCACTGTAGAATACTTGAATTTGAGGTACAGTACATCCAAGCATTATCAGAGGACAGTGATAGAGCAGCTTGGTGAGGGCTGGGGTCCTGGTTGGAGAAGTTACCAGAGGACAGTTAGAGAGCAGCTTGGTGAGGGCTGGGGTCCTGGTTGGAGAAGTTACCAGAGGACAGTGAGAGAGCAGCTTGGTGAGGCCTGGGGTCCTGGTTGGAGAAGTTACCAGAGGACAGTTAGAGAGCAGCTTGGTGAGGGTTGGGGTCGTGGTTGGAGAAGTTACCAGAGGACACTGAGAGAGCAGCTTGGTGAGGCCTGGGGTCACGGTTGGAGAAGTTACCAGAGGACAGTGAGAGAGCAGCTTGGTGAGGCCTGGGGTCCTGGTTGGAGAAGTTACCAGAGGACAGTGATAGAGCAGCTTGGTGAGGGCTGGGGTCCTGGTTGGAGAAGTTACCAGAGGACACTGAGAGAGCAGCTTGGTGAGGCCTGGGGTCCTGGTTGGAGAAGTTACCAGAGGACAGTGAGAGAGCAGCTTGGTGAGGCCTGGGGTCGTGGTTGGAGAAGTTACCAGAGGACACTGAGAGAGCAGCTTGGTGAGGCCTGGGGTCCTGGTTGGAGAAGTTACCAGAGGACAGTGAGAGAGCAGCTTGGTGAGGCCTGGGGTCGTGGTTGGGGAAGTTACCAGAGGACAGTGAGAGAGCAGCTTGGTGAGGCCTGGGGTCGTGGTTGGAGAAGTTACCAGAGGACACTGAGAGAGCAGCTTGGTGAGGCCTGGGGTCGTGGTTGGAGGTATTACCAGAGGACACTGAGAGAGCAGCTTGGTGAGGCCTGGGGTCGTGGTTGGGGAAGTTACCAGAGGACAGTGAGAGAGCAGCTTGGTGAGGCCTGGGGTCCTGGTTGGAGAAGTTACCAGAGGACAGTGAGAGAGCAGCTTGGTGAGGCCTGGGGTCCTGGTTGGAGAAGTTACCAGAGGACAGTTAGAGAGCAGCTTGGTGAGGGTTGGGGTCGTGGTTGGAGAAGTTACCAGAGGACACTGAGAGAGCAGCTTGGTGAGGCCTGGGGTCCTGGTTGGAGAAGTTACCAGAGGACAGTTAGAGAGCAGCTTGGTGAGGCCTGGGGTCCTGGTTGGAGAAGTTACCAGAGGACAGTTAGAGAGCAGCTTGGTGAGGGTTGGGGTGGTTGGAGGTTACCAGAGGACACTGAGGTTGGAGGCCTGGGGTCACGGTTGGAGAAGTTACCAGAGGACAGTGAGAGAGCAGCTTGGTGAGGCCTGGGGTCCTGGTTGGAGAAGTTACCAGAGGACAGTGAGAGAGCAGCTTGGTGAGGCCTGGGGTCCTGGTTGGAGAAGTTACCAGAGGACAGTGAGAGAGCAGCTTGGTGAGGCCTGGGGTCCTGGTTGTTGGAGGACACTGAGAGAGCAGCTTGGTGAGGCCTGGGGTCGAGGACAGTTGAGAGAGCAGCTTGGTGAGGCCTGGGGTCGTTGTTGGAGAAGTTACCAGAGGACACTGAGAGAGCAGCTTGGTGAGGCCTGGGGTCGTGGTTGGGGAAGTTACCAGAGGACAGTGAGAGAGCAGCTTGGTGAGGCCTGGGGTCCTGGTTGGAGAAGTTACCAGAGGACACTGAGAGAGCAGCTTGGTGAGGCCTGGGGTCGTGGTTGGAGAAGTTACCAGAGGACACTGAGAGAGCAGCTTGGTGAGGCCTGGGGTCGTGGTTGGAGGTATTACCAGAGGACACTGAGAGAGCAGCTTGGTGAGGCCTGGGGTCGTGGTTGGAGGTATTACCAGAGGACACTGAGAGAGCAGCTTGGTGAGGCCTGGGGTCGTGGTTGGAGGTATTACCAGAGGACACTGAGAGAGCAGCTTGGTGAGGCCTGGGGTCGTGGTTGGAGGTTGGTGTTGTAACTGTTATATCAGAGGTCTGTGTTCACGCATTGTTTCTATTTTATCTTGTATTCACCCTCCATATATAACGTCAAACTAAAGTAACAATATAGAATGTAACTTTTGCATTAATTTCCCATAACCATCATGGACTAACGGTATTAGTCATTTTGAAGCAGAGCTTTATTCATTGCAATATACATATTTGATTTTCTGGAAAGTACATTAGCTGTTAACCCTGTAGTCGTATTGTCTGCTTCAGTGCCTTCTATGTGAGATGAACATAATTGCATATTGGCTGTTGCTACTGAGGCCATGCATTCAGAACCAGTTCACGTCTTGTTGCTACGAAGACCATGCATTCGGAACTAGTGCACGTCTTGTTGCTACGGAGACCATGCATTCGGAACCAGTTCACGTCTTGTTGCTACGGAGACCATGCATTCAGAACCAGTTCACTTCTTGTTGCTACTGTGGCCATACGTTCAGAACCAGTTCACTTCTTGCTCTGTCTTCATCAGGACCTGACTTCATCACTTATCTGTAGAGGATTCATCCCAAATCATTTCTGACAATGATCAGTTGTCCCTTTCAAAATGTTAATTAAACATTTTTTGTCATTAGCTACTGTGTGTTGTCTTTCTCGTGGAGGCAGGGCGAGGATTGACTGCAAATTCAAAACTTATTGACTCCTCACGCATTCCTCATTTCTTGTTTCCACCCAAGCTCAGTGTTCAACACCATAGTGCCCTCAAAGTTCATCACCAAGCTAAGGACCCTGGGACTGAACACCTCCCTCTGCAACTGGATTCTGGACTTCCTGACGAGCCGCCCCGCAGGTGGTAAGCGTAGGCAACAACATGTCTGCCATGCTGATCCTCAACACTGGGACCCCTCAGGGGTGTGTGCTTAGTCCCCTCCTGTACTCCCTTTTCACCCACGACTGCATGGCCAAACACGACTCCAACACCATCATTAAGTTTGCTGACGACACAACAGCCTGATTACCGACAACGATGAGACAGTGGTGCCAGGACAACAACCTCTGTCGCGAATCCCGCTGAAGGTGGTTCCTCTTCCTGTTCGGGCGGCGCTCGGCGGTCGTCGTCGCCGGCCTACTTGCTGCCACCGATCCCCTTTTTCTGTTTCAGTTTGTTTTGTCTGATTAGTCTCACCTGTTTCTTGTTTGGGTTTTGATTTGGGCTATTTAAACCAGGTTTGACCGCCTGCTTTTGTGCGGGCTTGTTGTTCTGTTCACGTGTGTGTGTGGATTCTCGTGGACTCTTTTCTCCGGACTGCTTGGTCCTGCTGTTGGGCTGGATTAAGTGATGCGCCTTAGTGTTTGGCATCACCGTTACTTGTTGTTCTGGAATAAACGACCACGATTGAACTACCCCTGCTCTCTGCGCCTGACTCCTCCACCCACTACTCCTAGAAGCCGTGACAACCTCTCCCTCAATGTGAGCAAGACAAAGGAGCTGATCGTGGACTAAAGCTGGGCCGAACAGGCCCCCATTAACATCGACGGGGCTGTAGTGGAGCGGGTCAAGAGTTTCAAGTTCCTTGGTGTCCACATCACCAACAAACTATCATGGTCCAAACACACCAATAGAGTCGTGAAGAGGGCAGGACAACACGTTTTCCTTCTCAGGAGACTGAAAAGATTTGGGTCCTCAGGTCCTCAAAAAGTTCTACAGCTGCCCCATCGAGGGCATCCTGACCGGTTGCAAGCCATAAGAGCTGAACTGTTAATCAAATGGCCACCCGGACTATTTACACTGACATCCCCCACCATTTGTTTTTACACTGCTGCTACTCACTGTTTGTTATCTATGCATAGTCACACCTATCCACATGTACAAATTAATTCAACTAACTTGTACCCCCACACATTGACTCGGTACCGGTACCTCCTGTATATAGCTTTGTTATTGTTATTTAATAGTTTTACTTTTTATATTTATCTTTTTGGTTTATTTGTTAAATATTATCTTAACTCTTTCTTGAACGGCATTGTTGTTTAAGGCCTTGTAAGTCAGCATCGGTGGCAGCTAGTAGACCGGAGACGACGACCACCGAGCGCCACCCGAACAGGAAGAGGAGCCACCTTCAGTGGCAGCTAGTAGACCGGAGACAACGACCGCCGAGCGCCACCCGAACAGGAAGAGGAGCCACCTTCAGTGGCAGCTAGTAGACCGGAGACGACGACCGCCGAGCGCCACCCGAACAGGAAGAGGAGCCACCTTCAGTGGCAGCTAGTAGACCGGAGACAACGACCGCCGAGCGCCACCCGAACAGGAAGAGGAGCCACCTTCAGTGGCAGCTAGTAGACCGGAGACAACGACCGCCGAGCGCCACCCGAACAGGAAGAGGAGCCACCTTCAGTGGCAGCTAGTAGACCGGGACGACCGCCGAGCACCACCCGAACAGGAGCCCACCCGTGGCAGCTAGGAAGACAACGGAGCCACCTTCCACCTTCAGTGGCAGCTAGTAGACCGGAGACAACGACCACCGAGCGCCACCCGAACAGGAAGAGGAGCCATCTTCAGTGGCAGCTAGTAGACCGGTGACGACGACCACCGAGCGCCACCCGAACAGGAAGAGGAGCCACCTTCAGTGGCAGCTAGTAGACCGGAGACAACGACCGCCGAGCGCCACCCGAACAGGAAGAGGAGCCACCTTCAGTGGCAGCTAGTAGACCGGAGACAACGACCGCCGAGCGCCACCCGAACAGGAAGAGGAGCCACCTTCAGTGGCAGCTAGTAGACCGGAGACAACGACCGCCGAGCACCACCCGAACAGGAAGAGGAGCCACCTTCAGTGGCAGCTAGTAGACCGGAGACGACGACCGCCGAGCGCCACCCGAACAGGAAGAGGAGCCACCTTCAGTGGCAGCTAGTAGACCGGAGACAACGACCGCCGAGCACCACCCGAACAGGAAGAGGAGCCACCTTCAGTGGCAGCTAGTAGACCGGAGACGACGACCGCCGAGCGCCACCCGAACAGGAAGAGGAGCCACCTTCAGTGGCAGCTAGTAGACCGGGGACGACGACCGCCGAGCACCACCCGAACAGGAAGAGGAGCCACCTTCAGTGGCAGCTAGTAGACCGGAGACAACGACCGCCGAGCGCCACCCGAACAGGAAGAGGAGCCACCTTCAGTGGCAGCTAGTAGACCGGAGACAACGACCACCGAGCGCCACCCGAACAGGAAGAGGAGCCATCTTCAGTGGCAGCTAGTAGACCGGTCGACGACGACCACCGAGCGCCACCCGAACCGGAAGAGGAGCCACCTTCAGTGGCAGCTAGTAGACCGGAGACAACGACCACCGAGCACCACCCGAACCGGAAGAGGGTGGCAGCTAGTAGACCGGGGACGACGACCGCCGAGCGCCACCCGAACAGGAAGAGGAGCCATCTTCAGTGGCAGCTAGTAGACCGGAGACAACGACCACCGAGCACCACCCGAACAGGAAGAGGAGCCACCTTCAGTGGCAGCTAGTAGACCGGTGACGACGACCGCCGAGCGCCACCCGAACAGGAAGAGGAGCCACCTTCAGTGGCAGCTAGTAGACCGGAGACAACGACCACCGAGCACCACCCGAACAGGAAGAGGAGCCATCTTCAGTGGCAGCTAGTAGACCGGAGACAACGACCACCGAGCACCACCCGAACAGGAAGAGGAGCCATCTTCAGTGGCAGCTAGTAGACCGGAGACAACGACCACCGAGCACCACCCCGAACCGGAAGAGGGTGGCAGCTACCGGGGACGAACCGCCGAGGAAGGAAGAGGAGCCACCTTCAGTGGCAGCTAGTAGACCGGAGACAACGACCACCGAGCACCACCCGAACCGGAAGAGGGTGGCAGCTAGTAGACACGCCGCCTAGCGCCACCCGAACAGGAAGAGGACCACCTTCAGTGGCAGCCAGTAGACCGGAGACAACGGAACCGAGCACCACCCGAACCGGAAGAGGGTGGCAGCTAGTAGACCGGGGACGACGACCGCCTGCGCCACCCGAACAGGAAGAGGAGCCATCTTCAGTGGCAGCTAGACAGACCGGAGACAACGACCACCGAGCACCACCCGAACCGGAAGAGGGTGGCAGCTAGTAGACCGGGGACGACGACCGCCGAGCGCCACCCGAACAGGAAGAGGAGCCACCTTCAGTGGCAGCTAGTAGACCGGAGACAACGACCACCGAGCACCACCCGAACCGGAAGAGGGCTAGTAGACCGGGGGCGAACACCTGTGGCAGCTAGTAGACCGGGGAAGAGGTGGCAGCGACCGCCGAGCGCCACCCGAACAGGAAGAGGAGCCACCTTCAGTGGCAGCTAGTAGACCGGAGACAACGACCACCGAGCACCACCCGAACCGGAAGAGGGTGGCAGCTAGTAGACCGGGGACGACGACCGCCTAGCGCCACCCGAACAGGAAGAGGAGCCACCTTCAGTGGCAGCTAGGCAGACAACGTACCACCCGAACCGGAAGAGGGTGGCAGCTAGTAGACCGGGGACGACGACCGCCTAGCGCCACCCGAACAGGAAGAGGAGCCATCTTCAGTGGCAGCTAGTAGACCGGAGACAACGACCACCGAGCACCACCCGAACCGGAAGAGGGTGGCAGCTAGTAGACCGGGGACGACGACCGCAGAGCGCCTCCCGAACAGGAAGAGGAGCCACCTTCAGTGGCAGCTAGTAGACCGGAGACAACGACCACCGAGCACCACCCGAACCGGAAGAGGGTGGCAGCTAGTAGACCGGGGACGACGACCGCCGAGCGCCACCCGAACAGGAAGAGGAGCCACCTTCAGTGGCAGCTAGTAGACCGGAGACAACGACCACCGAGCACCACCCGAACCGGAAGAGGGTGGCAGCTAGTAGACCGGGGACGACGACCGCCGAGCACCACCCGAACAGGAAGAGGAGCCATCTTCGGTAGGAGTCGTAACAGTATTCGACACATGTGACAACTAAAGTTCTATTTGATCATCTCAAATGGACGAACCATTCAGGGAGGCTATTAACCAGTGGAACTGAGGTCTAAGCATGTCCTTCATGACAATAACTGTTCATTACACTAGCAAGCTCATGGGCATTGGACATATGATTATAACCATGGCAACCAAGACTTACACCAGCCAGCTCATGGGCATTGGACATATGATTATAACCATGGCAACTAAGACTTACACTAGCAAGCTCATGGGCATTGGACATATGATTATAACCATGGCAACCAAGACGTACACTAGCAAGCTCCTGGGCATTGGACATATGATTATAACCATGGCAACCAAGACGTACACTAGCCAGCTCATGGGCATTGGACATATGATTATAACCATGGCAACCAAGACTTACACTAGCCAGCTCATGGGCATTGGACATATGATTATAACCATGGCAACCAAGACTTACACTAGTAAGCTCATGGGCATTGGACATATGATTATAACCATGGCAACAAAGACTACAGGACAACATTGATATTTCACTCTGACCTACAGTAATGCTGATTCCCAAATGGCACCCTACAACCCTATATAGTGCACTGCTTTTGGGCCTCTGGTTATACATTGTGCCCTTTGGGAGGTAGTCTATGAGTGGTTCGTTTAGCCTATTAAATGAGTGTTCGATAATGACCGTACCGAGCTACAATATGTCGAGCACTTTCTGTTTATGATGGGAAACGGTGAAATGTAGGAAATCAATGAAGTCCCAAAAGCTGCGCTGTAACAAGGTATCGGGGAGACTGACTTAACAGAAGGCTGGGTTCTCCCTCAGATGGGTAATTCAGACTTTCCCTGTAAACGATGCATTTGGCATCGGGAGACTGACTTAACAGAAGGCCGGTTCTCCCTCCGATGGGTAATTCAGACTTTCCCTGTAAACGATGCATTTGACAAATGGAAATAAAGGCAGGGTTCAGCCTCAAATAAATGTCTCTCTTGTTTCTCTCGTGGCGAGTTGACGACAGGGTCAGTGATGAGGTGGGCTACCTCTTGTCTCCTGTCTTGCTATGATATAATACCTTGGACAAAGGGAGGGAGACGGGTGAATGGTGTTATGGGAAGGATATGCCGAGTCACGCAAACAAAATGGTTCTTGGCTCGGCCCGTTAGGTAGCAAATTACGGTCCTCGTGCTCATAACAGGGAGTGTATTCGGTCTGACCTCTGTGTCCTTACAGACACTTTGGAGTTTGAATAAGAGTTAGATCTTTTTCTTAATGTCACCCCAAAAGCACATTGCCAGGACGACAGCATGTGTCCCAAATGGGACCCTATTTCCTTTATAGTGTACTACTATTGAACAGGGAGGATAAGGCTCTGTTTAAAAGTCGTGCACTACATAGTGAATAGGGTGCCATAGGGCTCTGTTTAAAAGTAGTGCACTACATAGTGAATAGGATGCCATAGGGCTCTATTCTAAAGTAGTGCACTACATAGTGAATAGGGTGCCATAAGGCTCTGTTTAAAAGTAGTGCACTACATAGTGAATAGGGTGCCATAGGGCTCTGTTTAAAAGTAGTGCACTACTTAGTCAATAGGGTGCCATAGGGCTCTGTTTAAAAGTAGTGCACTATATAGTGAATAGGGTGCCATAGGTACAGTACAGTGCATCATTATATTGTAGACCTAACCAGTCAGTCTGACCTGCCAGTACATCATTATATTGTAGACCTAACCAGTCAGTCTGACCTGTCAGTACATCATTATATTGTAGACCTAACCAGTCTGTCTGATCTGCCAGTACATCATTATATTGTAGACCTAAACAGTCAGTCTGACCTGCCAGTACATCATTATATTGTAGACCTAACCAGTCTGTCTGATCTGCCAGTACATCATTATATTGTAGACCTAACCAGTCAGTCTGACCTGTCAGTACATCATTATATTGTAGACCTAACCAGTCTGTCTGATCTGCCAGTACATCATTATATTGTAGACCTAACCAGTCAGTCTGACCTGCCAGTACATCATTATATTGTAGACCTAACCAGTCAGTCTGATCTGCCAGTACATCATTATATTGTAGTCCTAACCAGTCAGTCTGACCTGCCAGTACATCATTATATTGTAGACCTAACCAGTCAGTCTGTCTGATCTGCCAGTACATCATTATATTGTAGACCTAACCAGTCAGTCTGACCTGCCAGTACATCATTATATTGTAGACCTAACCAGTCAGTCCGATCTGCCAGTACATTATATTGTAGACCTAACCAGTCAGTCTGTCCGATCTGCCAGTACATTATATTGTAGTCCTAACCAGTCTGTCTGTCTGATCTGCCAGTACATCATTATATTGTAGACCTAACCAGTCAGTCTGACCGATCTGCCAGTACATTATATTGTAGACCTAACCAGTCAGTCTGATCTGCCAGTGCATCATTATATTGTAGACCTAACCAGTCAGTCAGTCTGATCTGCCAGTACATCATTATATTGTAGCCCTAACCAGTCAGTCTGTCTGATCTGCCAGTACATCATTATATTGTAGACCTAACCAGTCAGTCTGTCTGATCTGCCAGTACATCATTATATTGTAGACCTAACCAGTCTGTCTGTCTGATCTGCCAGTACATCATTATATTGTAGACCTAACCAGTCAGTCTGATCTGCCAGTACATCATTATATTGTAGACCTAACCAGTCAGTCCGATCTGCCAGTACATTATATTGTAGACCTAACCAGTCAGTCTGTCCGATCTGCCAGTACATTATATTGTAGTCCTAACCAGTCTGTCTGTCTGATCTGCCAGTACATCATTATATTGTAGACCTAACCAGTCAGTCTGACCGATCTGCCAGTACATTATATTGTAGACCTAACCAGTCAGTCTGACCTGCCAGTACATCATTATATTGTAGACCTAACCAGTCAGTCTGACCGATCTGCCAGTACATTATATTGTAGACCTAACCAGTCTGTCTGATCTGCCAGTACATCATTATATTGTAGTCCTAACCAGTCTGTCTGATCTGCCAGTAAGTACATCATTATATTGTAGACCTAACCAGTCAGTCTGTCTGATCTGCCAGTACATCATTATATTGTAGACCTAACCAGTCAGTCTGTCTGATCTGCCAGTACATCATTATATTGTAGACCTAACCAGTCAGTCAGTCCGATCTGCCAGTACATTATATTGTAGTCCTAACCAGTCAGTCAGTCCGATCTGCCAGTACATCATTATATTGTAGTCCTAACCAGTCAGTCTGTCCGATCTGCCAGTACATTATATTGTAGACCTAACCAGTCAGTCTGATCTGCCAGTACATCATTATATTGTAGACCTAACCAGTCAGTCTGATCTGCCAGTACATCATTATATTGTAGTCCTAACCAGTCAGTCTGTCCGATCTGCCAGTACATTATATTGTAGACCTAACCAGTCTGTCTGATCTGCCAGTACATCATTATATTGTAGACCTAACCAGTCAGTCTGTCCGATCTGCCAGTACATTATATTGTAGTCCTAACCAGTCAGTCTGATCTGCCAGTACATCATTATATTGTAGACCTAACCAGTCAGTCTGACCTGCCAGTACATTATATTGTAGTCCTAACCAGTCAGTCTGTCCGATATGCCAGTACATTATATTGTAGACCTAACCAGTCTGTCTGATCTGCCAGTACATCATTATATTGTAGTCCTAACCAGTCAGTCTGTCTGATCTGCCAGTACATCATTATATTGTAGACCTAACCAGTCAGTCTGTCTGATCTGCCAGTACATCATTATATTGTAGACCTAACCAGTCAGTCAGTCTGATCTGCCAGTACATCATTATATTGTAGACCTAACCAGTCAGTCAGTCTGATCTGCCAGTACATCATTATATTGTAGACCTAACCAGTCAGTCTGTCTGATCTGCCAGTACATTATATTGTAGACCTAACCAGTCAGTCTGTCCGATCTGCAAGTACATCATTATATTGTAGACCTAACCAGTCAGTCAGTCTGATCTGCCAGTTCATCATTATATTGTAGACCTAACCAGTCAGTCTGATCTGCCAGTACATTATATTGTAGACCTAACCAGTCAGTCTGTCTGATCTGCCAGTACATTATATTGTAGACCTAACCAGAGTTGTGGGAGGAACAAGGTACTGGTGATATTACATTCTCAGTTCAACTCCTCTGTTAGCCTCGAAGGTCATAACAAAAATATGCTAGATTAATATTACAAATTAGATTTGAATTTATAGATGCATTTATCTGGTGACGGAGCATATTATTATAATTCAAAACAGGTGCACTCAATCAACACATAAGGAGGGGGAGAAAATAATCAGTAGCAGCTAGTAGGCCGGAGACGACGACCGCCGAGCGCCACCCGAACGGGAAGGGGAGCCACCTTCAGTGGCAGCTAGTAGGCCGGTGACGACGACCGCCGAGCGCCACCCGAACGGGAAGGGGAGTGTCCTTCAGTGGCAGCTAGTAGGCCGGCGACGACGACCGCCGAGCGCCACCCGAACGGGAAGGGGAGTGTCCTTCAGTGGCAGCTAGTAGGCCGGGCGACGACGACCGCCGAGCGCCACCCGAACAGGAAGGGGAGCCACCCGAACGGGAAGGGGAGTGTCCTTCAGTGGCAGCTAGTAGGCCGGCGACGACGACCGCCGAGCGCCACCCGAACGGGAAGGGGAGTCACCTTCAGTAGCAGCTAGTAGGCCCGGCGACGACGACCGCCGAGAGCCACCCGAACGGGAAGGGGAGTGTCCTTCAGTAGCAGCTAGTAGGCCCGGCGACGACGACCGCGAGCGCCACCCGAACGGGAAGGGGAGTGTCCTTCAGTGGCAGCTAGTAGGCCGGCGACGACGACCGCCGAGCGCCACCCGAACGGGAAGGGAGTCACCTTCAGTAGCAGCTAGTAGGCCGGGCGACGACGACCGCCGAGCGCCACCCGAACGGGAAGGTGAGTGTCCTTCAGTGGCAGCTAGTAGGCCGGCGACGACGACCGCCGAGCGCCACCCGAACGGGAAGGGGAGTCACCTTCAGTAGCAGCTAGTAGGCCGGGCGACGACGACCGCCGAGCGCCACCCGAACGGGAAGGGGAGTCACCTTCAGTAGCAGCTAGTAGGCCGGCGACGACGACCGCCGAGCGCCACCCGAACGGGAAGGGGAGTCACCTTCAGTAGCAGCTAGTAGGCCGGCGACGACGACCGGCGAGCGCCACCCGAACAGGAAGGGGAGTGTCCTTCAGTGGCAGCTAGTAGACCGGCGACGACGACCGCCGAGCGCCACCCGAACAGGAAGGGGAGTCACCTTCAGTGGCAGCTAGTAGACCGGCGACGACGACCACCGAGCGCCACCCCCGAACGGGAAGGGGAGTGTCCTTCAGTGGCAGCTAGTAGGCCGGAGACGACGACCGCCGAGCGCCACCCGAACGGGAAGGGGAGTGTCCTTCAGTAGCAGCTAGTAGGCCGGAGACGACGACCGCCGAGCGCCACCCGAACGGGAAGGGGAGTCACCTTCAGTGGCAGCTAGTAGGCCGGCGACGACGACCGCCGAGCGCCACCCGAACGGGAAGGGGAGTGTCCTTCAGTAGCAGCTAGTAGGCCGGCGACGACGACCGCCGAGCGCCACCCGAACGGGAAGGGGAGTCACCTTCAGTAGCAGCTAGTAGGCCGGTGACGACGACCGCCGAGCGCCACCCGAACGGGAAGGGGAGTCACCTTCAGTAGCAGCTAGTAGGCCGGTGACGACGACCGCCGAGCGCCACCCGAACGGGAAGGGGAGTCACCTTCAGTGGCAGCTAGTAGGCCGGCGACGACGACCGCCGAGCGCCACCCGAACAGGAAGGGGAGTCACCTTCAGTAGCAGCTAGTAGGCCGGGTGACGAACGACCGCCGAGCGCCACCCGAACGGGAAGGGGAGTCACCTTCAGTGGCAGCTAGTAGGCCGGCGACGACGACCGCCGAGCGCCACCCGAACGGGAAGGGGAGTGTCCTTCGGTCGGAGTCGTGACAAAGAGCATATTTTTAGTTTCCTAATGTCGTTGTGGCAATAACTCTAGTTCCAACTTTCAGGGACGATTTTAAAACCAATATTTAGACTTTACCTGTGTGGACACGGTGCTGACGGAAGAGAGTGGGAAGTTAGAACAGGTGATTCACCTGAAGGAAATGGCTCCAGTTAGAACAGGTGATTCAACTGAAGGAAATGGCTCCAGTTAGAACAGGTGATTCACCTGAAGGAAATGGCTCCAGTTAGAACAGGTGATTCACCTGAAGGAAATGGCTCCAGTTAGAACAGGTGATTCAACTGAAGGAAATGGCTCCAGTTAGAACAGGTGATTCACCTGAAGGAAATGGCTCCAGTTAGAACAGGTGATTCACCTGAAGGAAATGGCTCCAGTTAGAACAGGTGATTCACCTGAAGGAAATGGCTCCAGTTAGAACAGGTGATTCACCTGAAGGAAATGGCTCCAGTTAGAACAGGTGATTCAACTGACGGAAATGGCTCCAGGTCGACTACATTCAAACCCTTTGGGAAGTTAGAACAGGTGATTCAACTAAATGAAATGGCTCCAGGTCGACTACATTCAAACCCTTTGGGAAGTTAGAACAGGTGATTCACCTGAAGGAAATGGCTCCAGTTAGAACAGGTGATTCAACTGAAGGAAATGGCTCCAGTTAGAACAGGTGATTCAACTGAAGGAAATGGCTCCAGGTCGACTACATTCAAAACCCTTTGGGAAGTTAGAACAGGTGATTCAACTGAAGGAAATGGCTCCAGTTAGAACAGGTGATTCAACTGACGGAAATGGATCCAGGTCGACTACATTCAAACCCCTTTGGGAAGTTAGAACAGGTGATTCAACTGAAGGAAATGGATCCAGGTCGACTACATTCAAACCCCTTTGGGAAGTTAGAACAGGTGATTCAACTGACGGAAATGGCTCCAGTTAGAACAGGTGATTCAACTGAAGGAAATGGCTCCAGGTCGACTACATTCAAAACCCTTTGGGAAGTTAGAACAGGTGATTCAACTGAAGGAAATGGCTCCAGTTAGAACAGGTGATTCAACTGACGGAAATGGCTCCAGTTAGAACAGGTGATTCAACTGAAGGAAATGGCTCCAGTTAGAACAGGTGATTCAACTGAAGGAAATGGCTCCAGTTAGAACAGGTGATTCAACTGACGGAAATGGCTCCAGGTCGACTATATTCAAAACCCTTTGGGAAGTTAGAACAGGTGATTCAACTGAAGGAAATGGCTCCAGGTCGACTACATTCAAAACCCTTTGGGAAGTTAGAACAGGTGATTCAACTGAAGGAAATGGCTCCAGTTAGAACAGGTGATTCAACTGACGGAAATGGCTCCAGTTAGAACAGGTGATTCAACTGAAGGAAATGGCTCCAGTTAGAACAGGTGATTCAACTGACGGAAATGGCTCCAGTTAGAACAGGTGATTCAACTGACGGAAATGGATCCAGGTCGACTACATTCAAACCCCTTTGGGAAGTTAGAACAGGTGATTCAACTGAAGGAAATGGCTCCAGTTAGAACAGGTGATTCAACTGACGGAAATGGATCCAGGTCGACTACATTCAAACCCCTTTGGGAAGTTAGAACAGGTGATTCAACTGAAGGAAATGGCTCCAGGTCGACTACATTCAAACCCCTTTGGGAAGTTAGAACAGGTGATTCAACTGAAGGAAATGGCTCCAGGTCGACTACATTCAAAACCCTTTGGGAAGTTAGAACAGGTGATTCAACTGAAGAAGGAAATGGCTCCAGTTAGAACAGGTGATTCAACTGACGGAAATGGCTCCAGTTAGAACAGGTGATTCAACTGAAGGAAATGGCTCCAGTTAGAACAGGTGATTCAACTGACGGAAATGGCTCCAGTTAGAACAGGTGATTCAACTGACGGAAATGGCTCCAGGTCGACTACATTCAAAACCCTTTGGGAAGTTAGAACAGGTGATTCAACTGAAGGAAATGGCTTCAGGTCGACTATATTCAACCCCCTTTGGGAAGTAGTGGAGGTGTTTCTAACAGCCATCTGGACCCAGACTGGGATCAGATCTATGATCTGTGACCAGTCATCACTCACTGTCTGTGCTGAGGCCAGCTGCCACAGGTCTGGCTGCTCGTTGAGGCTGAAAACCACACCCCCCCACCGAACAGAAAAGTGCTGCTTCACTGAACTGTTTACCACCCAGAACCAAATGAACTATTGGGCTGTGACGTGAGACCACTGAACTATGGGAAAAGGTTTATTAAACAATAGTAGAGCCAGATCATTATGGCAAAGTGCCTAATCTCTCTCGGCAACCTGTTTCTCCAGCATGCAAGACTGAACACGGTGCACACTGCTATGCATGACTCGTCCTACATCCCAAATGGCACCCTATTCCATATGGCTCTGGGCAAAAGTAGTGCACTATATAGGGAATAGGGTGCACTGTTAAAATGAAGTGAGCTGCCACCACCTTAAAGGAGATGATACCTTAACTTTGCTGGACTATTGAAACACATGATTGTGAGGGTATTGGGACAGATTGAAACATATGGTTGTGATGGTATTGGGACAGATTGAAACATATGGTTGTGAGGGTATTGGGACAGATTGAAACATATGGTTGTGAGGGTATTGGGACAGATTGAAACATATGGTTGTGAGGGTATTGGGACAGATTAAAACATATGGTTGTGATGGTATTGGGACAGATTGAAACATATGGTTGTGAGGGTATTGGGGCAGATTGAAACATATGGTTGTGATGGTATTGGGACAGATTGAAACATATGGCTGTGAGGGTATTGGGACAGATTGAAAACATATGGTTGTGAGGGTATTGGGACAGATTGAAACATATGGCTGTGAGGGTATTGGGACAGATTGAAACATATGGTTGTGAGGTAGTGGATACTGGGTCTTTCCCTGGTCCTCTCCTCTAGTAAGGAATACCTAGGATAGGATAAGTAATCCTTCTCACCCCCCTTAAAAGATTTAGATGCACTATTGTAAAGTGGCTGTTCCACTGGATGTCATAAGGTGAATGCACCAATTTGTAAGTTGCTCTGGACAAGAGCGTCTGCTAAATGACTTAAATGTAAATGTAAATGTATTGGGACAGATTTAAACATATGGCTGTGAGGGTATTGGGACAGATTGAAACATATGGTTGTGAGGGTATTGGGACAGATTGAAACATATGGTTTTGAGGGTATTGGGACAGATTAAAACTGTTGGTATTAGGACAGATTGAAACATATGGTTGTGATGGTATTGGGACAGATTGGAACATATGGTTGTGAGGGTTTTGGGACAGATTGAAACATATGGTTGTGATGGTATTGGGACAGATTGGAACATATGGTTGTGAGGGTATTGGGACAGATTGAAACATATGGTTGTGATGGTATTGGGACAGATTGAAACATATGGTTGTGAGGGTACTGGGACAGATTGAAACTGTTGGTATTGGGACAGATTGAAACAGATGGTTGTGGGGGTATTGGGGACAGATCAGTACCTCCTGAAGGTCAGATGGACAGTAGTTAACTCCTCATCAGGACCTCCTGAAGGTCAGATGGACAGTAGTTAACTCCTCATCAGGACCTCCTGAAGGTCAGATGGACAGTGGTTAACTCCTCATCAGTACCTCCTGAAGGTCAGATGGACAGTGGTTAACTCCTCATCAGGACCTCCTGAAGGTCAGATGGACAGTGGTTAACTCCTCATCAGTACCTCCTGAAGGTCAGATGGACAGTGGTTAACTCCTCATCAGGACCTCCTGAAGGTCAGATGGACAGTGGTTAACTCCTCATCAGGACCTCCTGAAGGTCAGATGGACAGTAGTTAACTCCTCATCAGTACCTCCTGAAGGTCAGATGGACAGTGGTTAACTCCTCATCAGTACCTCCTGAAGGTCAGATGGACAGTGGTTAACTCCTCATCAGTACCTCCTGAAGGTCAGATGTGTGTCTGGTTAACTCCTCATCAGTACCTCCTAAAGGTCAGATGGACAGTGGTTAACTCCTCATCAGTACCTCCTGAAGGTCAGATGTGTGTCTGGTTAACTCCTCATCAGTACCTCCTGAAGGTCAGATGTGTGTCTGGTTAACTCCTCATCAGGACCTCCTGAAGGTCAGATGTGTGTCTGGTTAACTCCTCATCAGGACCTCCTGAAGGTCAGATGGACAGTGGTTAACTCCTCATCAGTACCTCCTGAAGGTCAGATGGACAGTGGTTAACTCCTCATCAGTACCTCCTGAAGGTCAGATGGACAGTGGTTAACTCCTCATCAGGACCTCCTGAAGGTCAGATGGACAGTAGTTAACTCCTCATCAGGACCTCCTGAAGGTCAGATGGACAGTAGTTAACTCCTCATCAGGACCTCCTGAAGGTCAGATGGACAGTGGTTAACTCCTCATCAGGACCTCCTGAAGGTCAGATGGACAGTAGTTAACTCCTCATCAGTACCTCCTGAAGGTCAGATGGACAGTGGTTAACTCCTCATCAGTACCCCCTGAAGGTCAGATGGACAGTGGTTAACTCCTCATCAGTACCTCCTGAAGGTCAGATGTGTGTCTGGTTAACTCCTCATCAGTACCTCCTGAAGGTCAGATGGACAGTGGTTAACTCCTCATCAGGACCTCCTGAAGGTCAGATGTGTGTCTGGTTAACTCCTCATCAGTACCTCCTGAAGGTCAGATGTGTGTCTGGTTAACTCCTCATCAGGACCTCCTGAAGGTCAGATGTGTGTCTGGTTAACTCCTCATCAGGACCTCCTGAAGGTCAGATGGACAGTAGTTAACTCCTCATCAGTACCTCCTGAAGGTCAGATGGACAGTAGTTAACTCCTCATCAGTACCTCCTGAAGGTCAGATGGACAGTAGTTAACTCCTCATCAGTACCTCCTGAAGGTCAGATGGACAGTAGTTAACTCCTCATCAGGACCTCCTGAAGGTCAGATGGACAGTAGTTAACTCCTCATCAGTACCTCCTGAAGGTCAGATGGACAGTAGTTAACTCCTCATCAGGACCTCCTGAAGGTCAGATGTGTGTCTGGTTAACTCCTCATCAGGACCTCCTAAAGGTCAGATGGACAGTGGTTAACTCCTCATCAGTACCTCCTGAAGGTCAGATGTGTGTCTGGTTAACTCCTCATCAGTACCTCCTGAAGGTCAGATGTGTGTCTGGTTAACTCCTCATCAGGACCTCCTGAAGGTCAGATGTGTGTCTGGTTAACTCCTCATCAGGACCTCCTGAAGGTCAGATGTTTATCTCTGCTCCTATTTGGTGTCTTGGTTAACTCCTCATCAGTACCTCCTGAAGGTCAGATGGACAGTGGTTAACTCCTCATCAGTACCTCCTGAAGGTCAGATGGACAGTGGTTAACTCCTCATCAGGACCTCCTGAAGGTCAGATGGTCAGTGGTTAACTCCTCATCAGGACCTCCTGAAGGTCAGATGGACAGTGGTTAACTCCTCATCAGGACCTCCTGAAGGTCAGATGGACAGTAGTTAACTCCTCATCAGGACCTCCTGAAGGTCAGATGGACAGTGGTTAACTCCTCATCAGGACCTCCTGAAGGTCAGATGGACAGTGGTTAACTCCTCATCAGTACCTCCTGAAGGTCAGATGTGTGTCTGGTTAACTCCTCATCAGGACCTCCTGAAGGTCAGATGGACAGTGGTTAACTCCTCATCAGTACCTCCTGAAGGTCAGATGGACAGTAGTTAACTCCTCATCAGGACCTCCTGAAGGTCAGATGGACAGTGGTTAACTCCTCATCAGTACCTCCTGAAGGTCAGATGTGTGTCTGGTTAACTCCTCATCAGGACCTCCTGAAGGTCAGATGTGTGTCTGGTTAACTCCTCATCAGGACCTCCTGAAGGTCAGATGGACAGTGGTTAACTCCTCATCAGGACCTCCTGAAGGTCAGATGGACAGTGGTTAACTCCTCATCAGGACCTCCTGAAGGTCAGATGGACAGTGGTTAACTCCTCATCAGGACCTCCTGAAGGTCAGATGGACAGTGGTTAACTCCTCATCAGTACCTCCTGAAGGTCAGATGGACAGTGGTTAACTCCTCATCAGTACCTCCTGAAGGTCAGATGGACAGTGGTTAACTCCTCATCAGGACCTCCTGAAGGTCAGATGGACAGTGGTTAACTCCTCATCAGGACCTCCTGAAGGTCAGATGGACAGTGGTTAACTCCTCATCAGGACCTCCTGAAGGTCAGATGGACAGTAGTTAACTCCTCATCAGTACCTCCTGAAGGTCAGATGGACAGTGGTTAACTCCTCACCAGGACCTCCTGAAGGTCAGATGGACAGTGGTTAACTCCTCATCAGGACCTCCTGAAGGTCAGATGTGTATCTGGTTAACTCCTCATCAGTACCTCCTGAAGGTCAGATGGACAGTGGTTAACTCCTCATCAGTACCTCCTGAAGGTCAGATGTGTGTCTGGTTAACTCCTCATCAGGACCTCCTGAAGGTCAGATGGACAGTGGTTAACTCCTCATCAGTACCTCCTGAAGGTCAGATGGACAGTGGTTAACTCCTCATCAGGACCTCCTGAAGGTCAGATGTGTGTCTGGTTAACTCCTCATCAGGACCTCCTGAAGGTCAGATGGACAGTGGTTAACTCCTCATCAGGACCTCCTGAAGGTCAGATGGACAGTGGTTAACTCCTCATCAGGACCTCCTGAAGGTCAGATGGACAGTGGTTAACTCCTCATCAGGACCTCCTGAAGGTCAGATGGACAGTGGTTAACTCCTCATCAGTACCTCCTGAAGGTCAGATGGACAGTGGTTAACTCCTCATCAGTACCTCCTGAAGGTCAGATGGACAGTGGTTAACTCCTCATCAGGACCTCCTGAAGGTCAGATGGACAGTGGTTAACTCCTCATCAGGACCTCCTGAAGGTCAGATGGACAGTGGTTAACTCCTCATCAGGACCTCCTGAAGGTCAGATGGACAGTAGTTAACTCCTCATCAGTACCTCCTGAAGGTCAGATGGACAGTGGTTAACTCCTCACCAGGACCTCCTGAAGGTCAGATGGACAGTGGTTAACTCCTCATCAGGACCTCCTGAAGGTCAGATGTGTATCTGGTTAACTCCTCATCAGGACCTCCTGAAGGTCAGATGTGTGTCTGGTTAACTCCTCATCAGGACCTTCAGAAGGTTATGATTGGCTGTGGTTACGATTGGCTGTGGTTATGATTGGCTGTGGTTATGATAGGCTGTGGTTATGATTGGCTGTGGTTATGATTGGCTGTGGTTACGATTGGCTGTGGTAACGATTGGCTGTGGTAACGATTGGCTGTGGTTATGATTGGCTGTGGTTATGATTGGCTGTGGTTACGATTGGCTGTGGTTACGATTGGCTGTGGTTATGATTGGCTGTGGTTATGATTGGCTGTGGTTACGATTGGCTGTGGGTATGATTGGCTGTGGTTATGATTGGCTTTGGTTACGATTGGCTGTGGTTACGATTGGCTGTGGTTATGATTGGCTGTGGTTATGATTGGCTGTGGTTACGATTGGCTGTGGTTATGATTGGCTGTGGTTATGATTGGCTGTGGTTACGATTGGCTGTGGTTATGATTGGCTGTGGTTACGATTGGCTGTGGTTATGATTGGCTGTGGTTATGATTGGCTGTGGTTACGATTGGCTGTGGTTACGATTGGCTGTGGTTACGATTGGCTGTGGTTACGATTGGCTGTATTTTGGATAGTCCATCTGTAGCTGGCAGCTCCATCAGCCTGACAGTAGGTCTATTTAATACAGGACCAGCCATGGCAGCTCCATCAGCCTGACAGTAGGTCTATTTAGTACAGGACCAGCCATGGCAGCTCCATCAGCCTGACAGTAGGTCTATTTAATACAGGACCAGCCATGACAGCTCCATCAGCCTGACAGTAGGTCTATTTAATACAGGACCAGCCATGGCAGCTCCATCAGCCTGACAGTAGGTCTATTTAATACAGGACCAGCCATGGCAGCTCCATCAGCCTGACAGTAGGTCTATTTAGTACAGGACCAGCCATGGCAGCTCCATCAGCCTGACAGTAGGTCTATTTAGTACAGGACCAGCCATGGCAGCTCCATCAGCCTGACAGTAGGTCTATTTAGTACAGGACCAGCCATGGCAGCTCCGTCAGCCTGACAGTAGGTCTATTTAATACAGGACCAGCCATGGCAGCTCCGTCAGCCTGACAGTAGGTCTATTTAATACAGTACCAGCCATGGCACCTCCATCAGCCTGACAGTAGGTCTATTTAGTACAGGACCAGCCATGGCAGCTCCGTCAGCCTGACAGTAGGTCCCCCAATCTGTTTTACAACCTCTGCATATGATACATCCTGACTGATTCTATATCTCTGAGCCTCTGTATGCACATGGTGGTCCACCAAATGGACAAATGCTTCACTACAGCATGTCCACCCCCCAGCCCCCTTCCCCCCCCCCCCCCCAGCCCCCTCTCCCCCACCCCCCTCCCTCCCCCCAGCCCCCCAGCCCCCCTATCCCCCCACCCCCTCTCCCCCAGCCCCCCAGCCAGCCCCCCTCTCCCCCCGCCCCACCCCCACAATTCCAGCACTTGACCTTCACATTACTCCCTCATTCACCGTAATAACGTATCCCTCCACACTCGGCACATATTGTGTTTCCTTTGCCGTGAACAGCTACATGTCCCATTCATTAGCATTTAAAACGACGGTGAATGGACTAAATCTCTAACATTGAAAGGAAGCAATCCTCTCTGTACTTTTCCAGGTACAACCTTCTCAAACCTCAGCACCACTGAGAGGCTTTCAGTCCTTTGGCCCTTCTTTCCTACTGATCCACCTTTTGGCCTCAATCACTCTGCCTCCCCGTCACATTTTCTTTACTATCGTCTGTGGATAATGGGACACCGGGGAGGACTCCCCTCCACCTGGCATAAGCACCAGGGACATGGCTTTTAATCTGCTTCCCATTAAGCTTCTCCATTAGCAGAATGGAACCACTTAGTACTGCTCCAATAGTACTGCTCCAATAGTAATGCTCCAATAGTACTGCTCCAGTAGTGCTGCTCCAATAGTACTGCTCCAATAGTACTGCTCCAATAGTACTGCTCCAATAGTACTGCTCCAATAGTACTGCTCCAATAGTACTGCTCCAATAGTGCTGCTCCAATAGTACTGCTCCAATAGTACTGCTCCAATAGTACTGCTCCAATAGTACTGCTCCAATAGTGCTGCTCCAATAGTACTGCTCCAATAGTACTGCTCCAATAGTACTGCTCCAATAGTACTGCTCCAATAGTGCTGCTCCAATAGTGCTGCTCCAATAGTACTGCTCCAATAGTACTGCTCCAATAGTACTGCTCCAATAGTACTGCTCCAATAGTACTGCTCCAATAGTAATGCTCCAATAGTGCTGCTCCAATAGTACTGCTCCAATAGTGCTGCTCCAATAGTGCTGCTCCAATAGTACTGCTCCAATAGTGCTGCTCCAATAGTACTGCTCCAATAGTGCTGCTCCAATAGTACTGCTCCAATAGTACTGCTCCAATAGTAATGCTCCAATAGTGCTGCTCCAATAGTGCTGCTCCAATAGTGCTGCTCCAATAGTGCTGCTCCAATAGTACTGCTCCAATGGTACTGCTCCAATGGTACTGCTCCAATAGTACTGCTCCAATAGTGCTGCTCCAATAGTACTGCTCCAATAGTACTGCTCCAATAGTACTGCTCCAATAGTACTGCTCCAATAGTGCTGCTCCAATAGTACTGCTCCAATAGTACTGCTCCAATAGTGCTGCTCCAATGATACTGATCCAATAGTACTGCTCCAATAGTACTGCTCCAATAGTACTGCTCCAATAGTACTGCTCCAATAGTGCTGCTCCAATAGTACTGCTCCAACAGTACTGCTTCTGTACTTCATTCTAATCCATTCAGTCTATCAGAACATTGTGTTTCCATTGAAACTCTCTCCCACAACACCAGATCTCAGGTGAACCACTTCATCACTGTGTGTTGGACTGTTGTCTATTGTAACGGTGTTTCAGTCTTATTCACGGACACTTGGCAGGGGAGTGGACACCTTCTGTTTTTTTACATACAGAGGAACACACAGGACCAAATCTAGTCTGTGTTCCTCCATCCAAAACCATTCTTAGAGACAGACAGAGCATCATGTAGAGGAACACACAGGACCAAATCTAGTCTGTGTTCCTCCATCCAAAACCATTCTTACAGACAGACAGAGCATCATGTAGAGGAACACACAGGACCAAATCTAGTCTGTGTTCCTCCATCCAAAACCATTCTTACAGACAGACAGAGCATCATGTAGAGGAACACACAGGACCAAATCTAGTCTGTGTTCCTCCATCCAAAACCATTCTTACAGACGGACAGAGCATCATGTAGAGGAACACACAGGACCAAATCTAGTCTGTGTTCCTCCATCCAAAACCATTCTTAGAGACAGACAGAGCATCATGTAGAGGAACACACACAGGACCAAATCCAGGCGCCGCATCACAAATGGAACACTCTTCCCTATGTAGTGCACTACTTCTATAGGGCTCTGGTCAAAAGTAGTGCACTATTTAGGGAATAGGGTGCCTTTTGGAACACAACCCCTAGTCTCTGCCTCCGCAGCCGGAGTATCTATGGTAACGACACTCCCTGCCAGGCTTTCCCAAATTGTGGCAGAGCTTCCCGTGAAGACACCCCGTTCACTCGGGTCCTGCACTTGCTTATTTCAGAAAAATATAAAAATAATATACGACTCAATATGATGCAGCAGCTTCTTTTGCTATTAAAAATATCTCTCTCTTTCTCTCCTTCTCTCCTTCTCTCTCTCTCTCTCTCTCTCTCTGTCTCTCTCTCTCTCTGTCTCTCTCTCTCTGTCTCTCTCTCTCTGTCTCTCTCTCTCTCTCTCTCTCTCTCTCTCTCTCTCTCTCTCTCTCTCTCTCTCTCTCTCTCTCTCTCTCTCTCTCTCTCT